>NW_012267228.1:24122736-24136284 GCF_000151885.1 Dipodomys ordii
AAAAGCCGGAAGTGGTGCTGTGGCTCAAGTGGTAGAGCGCTAGCCTTGAGCTGAAGAGCTGAGGGACAGCGCCCAGGCCCAGAGTTCAGGCCCAATGACTTGTTATCTTGCCCATGTAATTGTAACTCCTCTGTACAGTATTCTCACAATAAAAATAAATAATGAAATAATGAAATTAAAAAAAAGAATATCATCATATCCATGGAGTCTCATATATACACTGTATATGCCAGGCAAGATCTCTACCACTTGAGCTGTGCCCCTAGCCCTTAAGGTTAATCCTAACAAGTACAGATGCTAAGACCCCTTGGTTAGAGTTTTATTTATCAGTCACTGACTTTGGGCCATAAGCCCTAGAACTCAAATGGCTATGCTAAGAATTTATATCAGTAAAAGCAGCATACTGCCACTTCCCATCTAACAGAAAAAATTTCCTAGCTAAACAATAAAACCTAATGGAATGGCCTTGTCTGAGTGGAGGGAAGGCTGAAACCGCAGACAGAACTCATGAATGGAAAGAGGAAGGTAGACAAAGATAGTCATGATACTTAATACACATGTGAAATTGGAACTAAGTTACTTTAGGAGATGAGTGGGGTTGGAATATGTGGAGGATGAGAATAATGCAAAGGGTAGAAGTGATCAAGATGCATTGTAGTAATAAGGTGAATTGAAATCCCTTTGTTCAGGTATTTAAAAATAATACAAATAAACTAATAAGGTTTTTAGAACTCTTAGACGCAAAATACCTCAACTTCTGAAAGTTTTCTAACCACTTCAATTTTCTCCTGAAGAACCCGCCTCAGGGACTCTTTGGCTGTTGTCTCATAGTTGTGTTTATCTTCTTGTAATGCTATAAGTTCCTTCCGTAAACTATCTTCTGTTTGATTCTAGAATAAAAGATATTTATAATCATAGCTAAGTTATTTTTTCTTTAATAAGCTCTTACCCCTTGAAAAAAATAAACACATTATGATGCCATTTAAATTTTGTCCTAAGATACCTCTAAACACAAATTATGTTGGCTCAGTTTAAACTGATGCTATATTTAAAAATCAATCAATATTCTTCCTTTTGTATTTGGGATTAAATACCTACTTTGGAGCATGCCTGTAATTGGTTTCCCATAACTTCTAACCGTGATAAGAGTCTATCTTCATCTATTAAAGCCTGTTGAAGAAAAATTAAATACGAATAAAATTCCATGCCAATTTGGTACAAAAGTTGAACATGTAAAGGATTCTTGAATATAAAGACAACTGGAATACCTGCCAACTGGTATCTGAAGCCTCTTGGGTGATGGCTAGTAGCCGCTGAAGCGTGGCTAACTTCTGTTCCAACATCTGTTCCCGATGTAAGGCCTCCTAATAATTAAATCACAAAAGAGATTCTAATAAAACTCAGCATGATTCCTTTGAAGAATAATCAATTTTCAGAGTATTTTTAATATTTTACTGTACCTCTCCTTGATGCATTTCAATATTCTGAATTTGATATGCACAATAATTATTGTTGTTATGATGATGATGACTGATGGTATTAAAGTCTGAATTCAGGGCCTATAAGTTGCTAGGCAAACATTCTATCACTTGAGCCATTCCCTAAGCTCTATAATCCTTTAAAACATATATGGTCATGCTATTCCAGCCTCATCTGTTGGTCTGTAAGTACTGCTATTTATTATAGGAGATACTCCAAATGCAACTTTCCCCCAAAGTAATCACTTGCTTTTGTTTTCTTTTTAGTCATAATTTGGAAATTTCAAAACTGACTAGAAAAAGCCAACATACACTTGGGCTTACATTTTATATGCAAATGTAAAATATGTATATATCTCAGAACAAACTGATTACAAACTAAAACAAAATAATTTGGTTAGCCAAAAGACTGTAGTGGTTTAACTGTACAATTGTATCTAAGAGAGTAATTGCTCTTATTTTTTTCCTTTTAAAGAAGTGCTTTATATACCTACATATTAATGTATGTGTGTGTATGTGAATATACTAAAGAAATAGTCAGGCATGGTAGCTTATACCTGTAATCCTAGCTACTCAGGAGGTTATGATCTGAGGATCTTAGCTCCGCCAAAACAAACAAACAAAAAAATCCTTCAGATTCTAATTAACCAGTTAAAAAGCTAGACTGGGGCTTGAGAGGCATAGCTCAACTGGTAGAGTGCCAGCCTTGAGCAAGCGAGTCAAGTGAGAAGATGAGGCCCCGAGTTCCAAGCCCATGTACTGGCGATAAACAAACAAAAATAATTTATTGAATAAAGCTAGATTGGTGGGGTATATCAAGTATAGAACTGTGAGTAAAAAATGCTGAGAGTACAAAGTCTTGAGTTTAAGCCTCTGTAACAGGAAAAAAGACTACTCTCATAGTCTATTTCAGGTGAGCTGATTCTCGTCTTCACTGCACATTACTTAGGCAGCAATTAAAATGCCCCAAATAAGCAAGAATCCACCAATAATTGTTCAAAATAACTAAGAGATAAAGGAGTTACATTTGGTAGCTCCAAAAAAAATCTTTTTACAAAGAAAGTCACTGTCTAGGCAAGGCCTGATCTTTAGGTGACTTCTTAAAATTTGACAGCTGATAATAGGACCTTCTAAATGCTCACAGCATTTAGTTGTAGTTTTTGGCCTACCTTTAACTTCTACTCCTATCATTATCTATACAGTTGCTACCTTACTATCTTCGAGCTACCTCAACAGAGAAGCATATGCTTCAAACATTTGAGTACTTGTGGTTTAAAGTGTACATTTATTGTTTCCCACATCTTTGCTACACAATGATTAGGAAGAATCTGACCTAATTAGAGTTAGAAGTACTGTTTTAATGTAACCCTAAAAAAAACTTATAGATTAAGGAATTTAATTAAATCTGTATCACCTCAGAATATACATTAAAACAACTCACATGTGAAAGAGACTACCACATTTATTTTATGTTTCCAAACATTCCTAATAGCAAACAAATAACAAAAATGCAAAATGTTCTAGTGAAAAACAAAAACAGGCTGGGAAGGTGGCTCAGTGGTAGAGCGCTTGCCTTGCATGCATGAGGCCCTGGGTTCCATTCCTCAGCACCACATAAGCAGAAAAAGCTGGAAGTGGTGCAGTGATAGAGTGCTCACCTTGAGCTGAAGAGCTCAGAGCGGGAGCCCAAGCCCAGAGTTTAGGCCCCGTAAAAAAAAAACAAAACACCAAGCACACATAATCTATCTACCACCACTAGATGGTGTCATTTCACTTTTTTTCTTTCTTTTACTCAAGTTTCTTGACCGAATCATATTCTAACAGAAATGTAATAATTCCAGGAATAGTCTTTTAGTTCAAAGGCATAAAATATATCTATTCCAGCTTTTATTAAAAAGGTTTAAAACTTGCAATTTACATTAGAATTTTAGCAATCTAATAAGATGTATAAAGAAAAAGAAAAGTGAGAGAAGGGATGGGTTAGGAGTGATGGATGACAATGTTGTCAGACACCTTGTATTCATTTACTGTTTTGTAAAATGGGAACTTCTTTGTACAACTACTTAAAGATAATAATAATAATAAAGTAAAAAAATAAAAAAGAAAGATGTATAAAGAAAAGGCTTGGGGGGGAGCAGGGAGGATTGGGTGGGGGGTGGGGGGGGAGGATGGGAAGGGGAAACAAAGGAGGAGGCAACAATGCTTGATAAGAAATGTACTCATTATCTTGCCCATGTAATTGTAACCCCTCGGTACAGTATTTTCACAATATAAAAAAGAAAAGAAAAGGCTTGATGGTGTAATTTCCTGTGAAAATTAGAAAAAACAAATGTAAATAGATATTCAAAGAGCTGGCAAAAAAAAGTTGGACAGAGTAAAAGTAAGGCAGGTTTGCAGTCTATGACAGTGACAACAGTATATGCAATCGGACAATTGATTTAATCTATAAACCCCCTATTTCTCACATGAAAAATGAGGTACAGACCAACTTTAACATTTTCTTCCACCTCTAAAAAGATCTCCATTAACTAATGTATCTGACAATTAAGTGGCAAAGGGTTATTGACATTTATAGCACATATTTTATTTGACAGGCTCTGTTTTAAGTGCTTGGCAAATATTAGCATATATTCTTCAGAATTTAAAGAGGTAAATGCTATTACTTTGCCCATTCCCTTTATGAGAAAAACAGGGCCCAAAGGTTTTAAACAATTTTCTTATTAGCATATCAAAAGTTAAAACTGGATCAAAACTAAGCAATTCTGGCTAAAACTTACATTATTAACTATACCACTAACATGCAAATATACCAAGTTCTTTTCTCTGTACCAGTTCATTATATCTGGTGGAAAATGAAATCAAATTAATGTGTTACTTTCAGTTCATTTTCACAGATTTGCATGCTTTTTCTTTTCTTTTTTATTAACATGTTAATGAACAAATGTTCACATGTATAAGGTAAAATTGTTCTCAGTGATCAATTCCTGTAAACTAATGTATGATTATCTAACTTTAAACAACTAAAAACATACACAAATAAATTAAGGTCACAGCAGGTCACAGAATTAAATAAGTAGCAGAATCAAGATAAAAACTTCTCACACCTATAAACTTAGCTACTCAGGAGGCTCAGATCTGAGGATCACGGTTCAAAGCCTGACCAAGTAGGCAAGTCCATGAGACTCTTATCTCCAATAAACCACTCAGAAAACCGAAAGTGGTGCTGTGGCTCAAATGGTAGAGTACTAGCCTTTAGATGAAGAGCTGAGGGACAGTACCCAGGCCCAGAGTTCAAGCCCCAAGACCAACATTTAAAAAAAAAAAAAGATTAAAAATTTCTATCTCTAGCAGGACACTGGTGGCTCATACCTGTAATCCCAGCTACTAAGGAGATCTGAGGATCTTGGTTCAAAGACAGCCTGGGCAAAAAAAGTCCATGAGACTTTTATCTCCAATTAACTACCAGAAAACCAGAAGAGGCACTATTGCTCAAGTGGTAGAGTGCTCATGTTGAGCTGAAGAGCTCAGGGACAGCACCCAGGCCCAGAGTTCAAGCCCCATGACTGACAAACAAAAACCCAAACAAACAAAAGAAAACTTCTATCTCTAAACTCCTAACTTAGAATTTTCTTTTAGGATGCTTGTTCATCATAAAACAGTCTTAAAGAGGCCAGCCCAGTTCTATAGAAGAAAAAGCTCTTGTTTGCTTTTCAGAGATTTGAATGTCTCTGTAAAAACAGAACTAAGGGCTGGGAAGGTGGCTCAGTGGTAGAGTGCTTGCCTTGCATGTATGAGGCCCTGGGTTTGATTCCTCAGCACCACATCAGCAGAAAAAGCCAAGAGTGGTACTATGGCTCAAGTGGTAGAGCACTAGCCTTGAGGTGAAGAGCTGAGGGACAGCGCCCAGTCCCAGTTCAGGCCCCACAACCAACGACAAAAACAAAAACAAAAACAGAACTAAGTGCTCTAGGAGCCCATTCTAGGAGCTATCAAGAAACTTTTCTATGGAGCCAGCAGAGGCCAGCACACAGTGGGGTCTGTTAAAACTCATACCAGGTGCAACCTCCAGTTCTATCACATACTAGTTATGTACGTTATTAAATAAATGTTCCTGTCAGTAATTCCATCTGGAAAAATTGGAATAAAGTATGCATATACGTTTGTGGTAAGGATTAAATAAGTTAATATAGGTAAGTTGCTAGAACAAAGCTTGGCATTCAGTGGTATATAATTAATTATACGCTATTAGTATTACCATTTAGTAGTCAAAATCTCTTGTACAAAAGCTTTTCTTCTCTAGACTCAAAAATCTTACTCTCTTATCTTTTCTTCAAAAGACCTATTTGTGTGTGTGTGTGTGTACGTGCGCACACGCATGCGTGTGCATACCTGCTGATCCTGGGACTAGAACTCAGGGCCTGGATGCTTCTCTGAGCTTTTTTTACTCAAAGCAGCACTCTACCACTCAAGTGGTGGTTAGTTGGAGATCTTCAGATCTCAGCCTCCCGAGTAACTAGGATTATTGATATGAGCAACTAGCACCCAGCTTCCTATGTTTTGCTCAAAGCTAGTGCTGCTCTACCATTTGAGCCATAGCACCATTTCCATTTTTTTGATGCTTAATTGGAGATAAAAGTCTCACATACTTACCTGCCTGGGCTGGCTCTGAACCAAGATCCTCAGATCTCAGTCTCCTGAGTAGGATTACAGACATGAGCCATTATTACCAGGTAAGACCAACTCTTTTTATTTTCCCACCTAATCCTGGGGCTTGTCCCCAAACCTCTTTGTGCTCAAGCTAGTAGTGTTCTCTCCTACTTAAGCCACAGCACCACTTCCTGCTTTTTCTGCATAGTTTATTGGAGATAAGAGGCTCACAGACTTTCCTGCCCAGGCTGGTTTTGAATCGTGATCCTCAGGTCTCAGCCTCCTGATCAGCCAGGATTACAGGTTGTAAGCCACTGATGCCCAGCAAACCCAACCCTTAATCTGGTTCTTCTTTGAAAAAGTTTTTCTTTATACTTAGATCTAGTCAATTTTTTTTCTTTTTTTTTGGTTGTGGGGCTTGAACTCTGAGCTTGGGCGCTGTCCCTGCGCTCTTCAGCTGAAGGCGAGCGCTCTACTGCTTGAGCCACAGTGCCACTTTCTAGTCAATACTTTTTTATACTGTGCTTGTGAACTGGCAGAGTAAAATCTAAATTATACAATTCTACTTCCAAAGACTAATAAATAATTCTCAAGATTTACTTTTACCTGTAGATACTGAGAAAGTTGGAATAATTCCTGAGAGTACATACTGGGAGTGTTAGCAGCAACCTAGAAACAAAACAACATTGTCAACAGTCACAGAAAACACAAAAGATATTAAAGAAAATATTCTTCAAATGCCTGTTACTTTAATATGTATATAAGTGTTACTTTAAAATTAATCTATTTGTTTAGCTCAAGATATTTCTGGTCTATATCTGAGATTTATAAATAGTATTGTATTATAATATGCTGTTTTATAAGAAAGGTGGTGATACAAGTGCTACTCAAGGAAATATTCCTTGATATCCAAACTACAAATTTGTAGCAGAAGGCACAAGTCTTTCTTTTCCGTGTGTGTGTGTGTGTGTGTGTGTGTGTGTGTGTGTGTTTAATTAGACTGTTCTTGCCAGGGCCGGCTTTGAACCACTATCCTTAGAGCTCAGCCTTCTGGAGTAGGTAATTTTTTTTAATAAAGAAAGAAAACTAGGAAGCAGTGCTGTCAATCAATGTGGTAGAACACTAGTCTTGAATGAAAAAGCTCAAGGACAGTGACCAGGCCTGGAGTTCAAGACTGACAACTGACAAAAAACAGTTTCTGGATGCTGGTAGCTCAAGCTCTATGACAAACACAATATCCTAAATCAATTTCCTCTACCACTTAAGATATACCACAGCCCTTCTTGCGTTAGTTATTTTTCAGATAAGGTCTTCCAATTTGTGTGAGATCAGCCTTAGACCCCGATACTTTTGCGTCTACCTCCCATACAACTGGGTATTAGGTGTGCTCCACCAGGCTCAGCTTGTTTTTTAAGATAAAGTCTTATTAACACTTTTGGAGAGTGAGGAAGGAAGGCTGGGCTGACTTCAAACTAAGATCCTTCTATCTCTACTTTCCAAGTAGCTGAGATTACAGGTGTCATCCAGTCACATAGTTCCCTTTAAATTTCATCATTAGATAATTTTTCAATATGTGAATAAATCACAGTTCATTTAACAGTAACCATCTTCAAAGACATCTGTGGTGCTACTTGCTCATAATCTTAGCACTCAGGAGGTTAGCTAAGGCAAGAAGACAAGTTTAAGGCTAGTCAGGGCTACATGAGGAGACTTTCAGAAACAACAAAAAGGCATAATCTTTTTCAAAATTTGGAAACATATGTGTGTTCCCAGTGGGGAGCAACATGAAACCTAATGCTGTTCAATGGTCACACGCCATAAAAATTATTTTGACTTTCTTTAATGTTTTTAGAGGTATACCTATTTATTTATTTATATTTATTTTATTTATTTTTTGGGGGGGCAGTCGTGGGGCTTGAACTCTGGGCTTGGACGCTGTCCTTGCGCTCTTCAGCTCAAGGCGAGTGCTCTACCACTTGAGCCACAGCGCCACTTCCGGTTTTTTAGTGGTTTATTGGAGATAAAGAGTCTCACAGATATTTTCACAATAAAATAAAAATAAAAATTAAATTAAAAAAAAAAAGAGTCTCACAGACTCTTCCTGCCCGGGCTGGCTTTGAACCATGATTCTCAGATCTCAGCCTCCTGAGCAGCTAGGATTACAGGCGTGAGCCACCAGCACCTGGCACATTTATTTTTTAAATGAGGTAAAAGGTGTTTAAACACCATAAATCAGCCAAACTGTTTAGAATCCAAGAATTTTAAAAGACATACTTGGTCTAAGAGGTTTTTCAAGGCAATGGAATATATAACAAATATTAAGAAGAAGAAAAAATGAGCACTTAATAAATTACTATATCATTTACCTACATCCTCAACACTATTAAGAACATATAATATCATTCATTATTGAACTTACAAAGTATATTTTTATTAATGTAATTTTTAGTAGGAGGCATTACTTTTTTTTTTGGTCGGTCGTGGGACTTGAACTCTGGGCCTGGGTACTGTCCCCCAGCTCTTCAGCTCAAGGCAAGCACTCTACCACTTAAGCCACAGTGCCACTTCCGGTTTTCTGGTGCTTTACTGGAGGTAAGAGTCTCATGGACTTTGCTTGCTTGGGCTGGCTTTGAACAGCAATTCTCAGATCTCAGCCTCCTGAGTAGTTAGGATTACAGTGTGAGCCATCGGCCCCTGGCAGAGGTATTACTTTTTTAAGAAAATTATTTACTTCTGAAATAATTCTTGGTGTTATATAGGTTGATAATTAACCACTTTACCTCTACAAAAGGAGCCTAAGAAACAATTCTAGTTTCAAGCAGGACTTCGTTTTTCAGGTGAGATTTTTACCACTGATCACCAAAAGCAATTAGAGAATAATTTCTGTAAATTTATATTTCCATACTACTTCTGCCAAATAGGTGTTAACAATTAGACCAAAGCTTTACTAAGTTTCCAGACAGACCTGTACCTCTGAATACAGAGAAATGGCTAACATTTCTTGTCCTTGGTGAGGCACAAACAGATACATTTAGTGAAGAAAGCCAACTGCTGACTTTACATCCATTCAAAATTCTATGCATACTGAAGAGCAGAAGATTGCACTAACTATATAACACCGTATTTATTGTTATAAAAGAGAAACACATTTCTAGATAAAGCATATTAAAAAATAAGCTTTTAAAAATAATCGTTAACAACTTACTTTGTCAACAGGACTTGGTAATGGGGCATGGATGACGCTGAAAAGTAAAATTTAGAATTTTTATCTAACTTCCTGAAAACAGAGGAAATAAGATTATGAGAGTACCAGAATATTTTAAGTCACAAAATAGATATATTTTCCCTCACATAATTAAAAAATATAAATTATCTTTCAATCCTTCAGAAATGTATGATGTTCTTGGAAAACAAGGCAATACATATAAAAGTCTACTTTTTTGCACATCAATATATTTCTAAAAACAAATTAAAAAGCATTATGTAATAAAGATCCTTTAAGGACTACTACTTAGTGAAAATGGTGGTGAATTACTTGACTAAGTATTTATATACATAGAAAAGAAGCCCTTTTTTTAAAGATCAGAACTCAGGGCCTCACAACTGGCTTAGCTTGGTTGCTCATCTAATGCTCTGCCACTGGAATCACACTTTCTACTTAGTTTTTTGCTGGTTATTTTGGAGGTGGAGTCTCATGGGTTTTTCTGCCTGAACTAAGAAAGTCACGAACCACTGATGCCTGGTCAGAAAAGAAGCCCTCTTGAAATTACCCATTTTCAATTTTATAATGTATAAAGTAAGTTCTTTCCGAATTAAACATTCCTATGCTGAAAGTCTTAAAAAGCAAAGGCTGGGTTGAGAATGTGACCTAGTGGCATAGTGCTTGCCTCACATGCACGAAGCCCTGGGTTCAATTCCTTAGTACTACATACACAGAAATAGCTGGAAGTAGCACTGTAGCTCAAGTGGTAGAGTGCTAGCCTTGACAGAAAAAAAAAAAAGAGCTCAGGGATAGCACCCATGCTCTGAGTTCAAGTTCCAGGACTGGCCAAAAAAAAAAGCAAATGCTACAATATGCAATCTTCTTCTAGTGAAGACCAACTTTAGTTGATCAAAATAGAAACTACTGTTCTTCATCTGGTCACCTCAGAAACTAACTGAAAACTTAAATGTATGAATAAAGCTAAACTTGCATCACTTTCAAACAAAACCTTACTTTTTTTGCCTCATAAAGAACCACTGATAGAAAAGCAGTACAACAGTGGTAAGCATGCTGACTTAGAGGCTGTTTGACCAGGTCCAAATTCTGCTTCTATGTACCAGATGAAAGGTAGACTACCTTGTCAAGATAGATCTTAGCTTCGTCATCCATAAAATAGAAATAATTGTAAAACCATTCAAGTTTATTTATTTTTTTACCCTGGTCATGGGACTTAAACTCTGGGTCTGGGCACTGTCCCTGAGCTTTTTTTCGCTCAAGACTAGTGCACTACCACTTGAGCCATAGCTCCACTTCTGGTTTTTGGTGGTTAACTGGAGATAAGAGTCTCATGGAGTTTTCCTGTCTGGACTGGCTTCAAGCCATGATCCTCAAATCTCAGCCTCCTGAGTAGCTAGGATTACAGGTGTGAGCTACCACTGCTCCCTAGTGAAATTTTAAAGAAGTTATACCCAACTTTAGTTTATCTTTATTACTCCATAAAACTAAAACAGATATTTAAGCATAAGTTAATTTTTTATAAGCAATAGTCGTTACGGAAAATGTGACATAAAATATGAAGAAATGAACTAAAGTGATCCACCAATACCCAAAGACAATCATTTTGGTTAGCCCTTTTTCAGTAAATATGTACATGAAAGGAAACTTAAGGCAGCCTAGTGGGAGCAAATATTACTAACAGAGTTTTTTCTTGTGTTTTTAGTTTTCTTTTCTTTTTTATTTTTAATTTTGTCAGTTGTGGGGCTTGAACTCCAGGCCTGGGTGCTGTCCCTGAGCTCTTTTACTCAAGGGTAGTGCCCTACCACTATGAGCCACAGCACTACTTCCAGTTTTCTAGTGGTTAATTGGAGATAAGAGCCTCACAGACTTTCCTGCCTTGCGTTGGCTTTGAACCTTGATTCTCACATCTCAGCCTCCTGAATAGGTAGGATTTCAGGTATGAACCACCAGTACCCAGTATTGGTTTTGTTTTTGTTTTTGTCAGTCATGGGGCTTGAACTCTGGGTCTAGACATTGTCCCTCAGCTCTTCAGCTCAAGGCTAACGCTCTAACCGCCACTTTCTGGTGGTTAATTGCAGATAAGAGTCTCATGGACTTTTCTACCTGGGCAGGCTTTGAACCATAATTCTCAGACCTCAGCCTCCTGAGTAGCTAGGATTATAGGCATGAGCCACCGGTGCCTGGTATTTTGTGGGTTTTATATAGTTTTCTGGGGCTGGGAAGGTGGCTCAGTGGTAGAATGCTTCTTGCATGCATGAGGCCCTGGGTTCGATTCCTCAAGCACCTCATAAACAGAAAAAGCCGGAAGTGGCCCTGTGGGCTCAAGCAGTCAAGCGCTTGCCTTAAGCTGAAGAGCTGAGGGACAGCGCCTAGGACCAGAGTTCAGGTCCACGACCGGCAAAAAATAAATAAATAAAAATAAATAAATAAAAATATAGTTTTCTTAGTGACCCAGAACAAAATGTCCCATTGTCATAAAAACTTAATTATAAACGAGACAAAAAAATCAACAGATTAGGGCTGGGAAGTTGGCTCAGTGGTAGAGCCTTGCATGCCTGAGGCCCTGGGTTCGATTCCTCAGCACCACATAAGCAAAAAGAAAAAAAAAAGCCGAAAGTGGCGCTGTGGCTCAAGTGGTAGAGCACTAGCCTTGAGCTGAAGAGCTGAGGGACAGCACTCCGGCCCAGAGTTCAGGCCCCATGACCGGACCCCCCCCAAAAAAAATCAACAGATTACATAAGTGATATGTACTTGCATTTTATAGAACTTGTATCTTACATATAAGTTTATTTTGTTTGAATTGTAGAAAAACTCCTGGTGTATGTAAGAGTAGAACAAAGGAATGCAGAAAATGAAAACTATTACTTAGTGTTAAGTTAGTGAGATTCAATCTCTGTTTGTTTTTTTTAAACATTAGAAAATTTGTGCAGGGGCTGGGAAGGTGGTTCAGTGGTAGAGTGCTTGCCTCGCATACATGAGGCCTTGGGTTTGATTCCTCAGCCCACATAAGCAGAAAAAGCAGGAAGTGGCGATGTGGCTCTAGTGGTAGAGCACTACCTTGAGCTGAAGAGCTGAGGGACAGGGCCCAGGCCCAGAGTTCAGGCCTCACGAATGACAAAAAAAAAAAAAAAGGAAATTTGTGCAATATAATAAAAGAAAGAAAAAAAGGCTTTTGAGAACTACCTATTAAAGAACTACCTATTAAAGCACTATATCTATACACACAATTAACTTGGCATTCTGGCACAACCAAAACCATTTAAATTGCTAATAAATATTAGGTTGTAATAATAGAAAGAGCTAAGGTTTATTGTGAACTTACTATATTCCAGGCAGTATAGTAAGATTTTAAATATGCAATCATGTTTAAGCCTCATTAAATTCATGCTTGATGGGTACGATTATTGAGCATCTTTATGTTTCAAATGAGAAAGCTAAGGCCTGATCAAGTCATAGAACAGGTGGAGTCTGACTTGACCTCCTGAAGTCTAATATTGTCTTCCAGGTTTAGAGAATTGCTCGTTCAAAATTCATCTTCAGAACGTCAATCATGTCATATCATATAAAATGAAACTGGCAACAAAACTTTTAATGTTGCTAATATTTAACCACATAAGAAAAAGAGAAGGAAAAAGGTGCAAAGACTAAAAGGATTGGGGAACTGAGGAATAGTCTGTTTCATGAAAACAGACCAATAATATCTCCATACTCTATTACATGAAACCTGAAAACACAGTTAGACTCCTTGTGTAACTTCTCAAAACTTTTAACTCTATGAAATAAAAATTATATTATCAAATATTATCAGTCTTTAATATTATGAGTTGATTAATATTTATCCTAAAAGCTTAACTTTTCACTTATAAAAGCTAGTTACATTAAAGTTCCTAAAGTTTAGTGTAATTTTAATAAACTATAAATGCTTTAAATTTAAAATGCTTAAAAAATTTTGCTTTGCTTTTGCTATCCTTAGGATAACAACAAAAATGTTAGCTTTTAAAACATAAAACACGTTTCCAATGAAAGAAAATAGACTAACAAGTAATGGGAGGGCCTCTCTGTTTAGTTTTTCCTTTCTCTTTCCTACTCAGTATTTATCTTTTTTTTTTTTTTTTTTGTCGGTCGTGGGGCTTGAACTCTGGGCCTGGGCGATGTCCCTCAGCTCTTCAGCTCAAGGTGAGTGCTCTACCACTTGAGCTACAG
>NW_012267228.1:24136334-24141739 GCF_000151885.1 Dipodomys ordii
CTCTTCAGCTCAAGGTGAGTGCTCTACCACTTGAGCTACAGCGCCACTTCCGGTTTTCTGGTGGTTTATTGGAGATAGGAGTCTCACGGTCTCTCCTGCCTGGGCTGGCTTTGAACCGCGATCCTCAGATCTCAACCTCCTGAGTAGCTAGGATTACAGGCGTGAGCCACCAGCGCCCGGCTTCCTACTCAGTATTTATTATGTGTTTGTTTTGTTTTTTTGTCAGTTGTGGAGGCCTCAATTCTGGCCTGGGCACTGTCCCTGAGCTCTTCAGCCCAAGGCTAGCGTTCTACCACTTGAGCCACAGTGCCACTTCTGGCTTTTCCTGCTTATGTGGTGCTAAGGAATCAAACTGAGGGCGTCATGCATGCAAGGCAAGCAATCAACCACTGAGCCACCTTCCCAGCTCCTATTCATTATTTAACTCTACTATTAAAACTATAATTTAGTAACAGAGGTGGCTTCTGAAGGATTGAAAATAGTATATTGAATATAGAAACAACCTTCTAGGATACTCAAGCTTCCTTCCAAGTAAAATTATTGACAGTTAAAGATTGCTCAGGAGCTGGGAATATAACTTAGTGGTAGGGTGCTTGCCTAGCATGCACGAAGCCCTGGGTTCGATTCCTCAGTACCACATAAAAAGAAAAAGCTGGAAGTGGCACTGTGGTTTAAGTGGGAGAGTGCTAGCCTTGATCAAAAGAAGCTCAGAGACAGTGCCCAGACCCTGAGTTCAAGACCATAACTGGCAAATAAAATAAAATATTGTTCAACTCCCCAATACTTTATCATGGTAATCTGTAAAAACACAAATCAAAATGTACTATGTTAACACTTTATAATCTAAATTTCACAACAGACCTTTATATAAGAATATAACACTTCCTATGTATCCCACCAAAATAAACTACTACTAATATAGACATCTTCTAGGTCCCATAAGATTATATGACACTAGTATTAACTTCAGAGGTAATTACAAGCTAAACTCTGTATTAAAAACAGATATAAAGGAATGAAAGCCAGGCACCAGTGGCTCACACCTGTAATCCTAGCTACTCAGGAGGCTGAGATCTGAGGATCACAGTTCAAAGCCAGCTGGAGCAGGAAAGTCTGTGGAACTCTTATCTCCAATAAGCCACTAGAAAACTGGAAGTGGTGCTGTGGCTCAAGGGGTAGAGTGCTTGCCTTAAGCTGAAGAGCGCAGGGACAGCACCCAAGCTCAGAGTTCAAGCCCCACAACCGACAAAAAAAAAAAAAAAAAAGGAATGAAGTTATCATTCACTAATAATTTACATACTCTAATACAACTAAGTACCCACTCAATTATAAACTGTAGAGTTAAATTTGAAAAGAAAATAACTTGTTTCTCTGATACATTATTATTTAGTAGAACTGCAACCAATATGAAGAACAATTTAAACTGAAGTGTGTGTTTGTCTGTGTATGTATGTATGTGTGTGTGTATATATATATACATATATATATAAATACATATATATTTGGTGTTTTTGTTTTTCTTTTTGTCAGTCATGGGGCCTGAATGCTGGGCCTGGGCGCTGTCCCTCAGCACATCAGCTCAAGGCTAGTGTTCTGCCATTTGAGTCACAGCACCACTTCTGGCTTTTTCTGCTTATGTGGTGCTGAGGAATTGAGCTCAGGGTCTCAGGCATTCAAGGCAAGCACTCTACCACTGAGCCACCTTCCCAGCCCTGAAGTATATGTTTTTTAAAGTACTATCTAAATTAATTTTCTAGTATTGTTAAATATCCCTTATGTATCATCACCTAGAATATTACTAACCACAATAATTAATCCAAAAACCTCACAGCATTAAATAATACTCACTCTGAGCGGAGCCGGGCTTCCATACCATCTGGTAGAAAAAGTTTTATCGTGGAAACAATACACCCATGAGTAACTGGTTAAAACAAATAACATAAAATAATTGTTTAAAAATATAAAATTTGTACTTCTCATGTCTAAATGCATATTTATTCTTAAAGTAGTAACTTCTAGAAGAGAAAAAAAATCTGGCTTAATGATAATATTCATTATTCTAGAGAAACTCATTCCTATTCACAATGAATCACACATGTAAGGTAGATTTATAGATACAATGTTTCAAAAAATACCCCATTCTCTAATTCTACAACCAACACAGAGAGCTGAATGCATGAATATATAGAGAGAAGGAAAAGTAAACCCTTGCCCCTGTCTGCTAACATCGAACCTCGCTCAACTTTTAAAAATCCAGCCCTTATTCTCTGGTCCCCAGTCTGTTTCCTAACAACACTTCACAAAACTCTCAAGTACTACATAACATAGGTTAGAACACACCAGTCAACCTCCATTTTATCAACAAGAAAACCAAGACTGATGACAGTAAAAGTACCTTCACAATTCTCTGCTAAGTACAAGTTTCATGCTACAACTAACATTAGAGGCTCTTTATTTCAGTCTAAAATTGTTGTTTTGTTTCTTGATGGTTGTTTCTTCCTCCATCCCTCCACAGTATCTTTTAATAATATCACACCAGTCACTTTGTAGACAACTTATCATTGCTTCTCACACTTCCTCCCTTTCCTACTGAAGATTTCAAGAGACACCCCTACCCCCCATACAGCACTGTACTGCTGCTTTTGTGTGGCTTGTATGTGAGTGTGTATGTGTGTGTTACTGGGGTTGAAATCAGTCTGTACTTGCTAGACAGACACTTTACCTCTTGAGTTATGCCCCCAGCTCTTTTTTCCTTTGTTATTTATTGAACAGGATCGCAAAGTGTATGCCTAGGCAGGCAGGACCACAATAGACTGGTTACAATCTGACTACTTACTTAAGTCTTCTAAATAGCTAGGATTACAAGTGTGAGCCACCAGTGCCCAGCTTTTATGCAACTTTTATAGAAAAAAAATATATTTTCTGGTTAAAAGAATAGCTTTTTAGGCTGGGAAGGTGGCTCAGTGGTAGAGCACTTGCCTTGCATGCATGAGGCCCTGGGTTCGATTCCTCACCACCACATAAGCAAAAAGAAAAAAGCCGGAAGTGGCGCTGTGGCTCAAGTGGTAGAGAGCTAGCCTTGAGCTGAAGAGCTGAGGGATAGCGCCCAGGCCCCACGACCGGACCCAAAAAAACAAAAACAAAAAAAAGAATAACTTTTTAATCTCCATGCTTCAGATATGGTATCTTCTAGGATTCAAAAACTAAATTTGTTTAGTTCATCAAACGGATATTTTTAATTAGCTTTATTAAAAGCTAATATGAGTAGACAAAAATATACTCTATTATTATTAGAGATATGGTAATTACATAGACTATATAATTTGTCAAAAATTGTTAAGTGGTAAAGACTAGAGCTAATCGACTGCTTCTCCCCCAGAATCCTAGATAATCTGTGGGAGATCCTTGTCACCATCCACTCTCCCCATTTCATCCTGCATCGCAGAAATCCACAAGTTCCTCACATGCACAAAGGCATCTCTATCCACATTGGCCAGGCTGCTGTCTAGATTGGAAAGGACTGTTGGGAACTCTACTGCCTAGAACACAGCATCCTGCTTGAGAGCCAGATGCCATGACAAGACCATTGCGGGTGATGACTCCTTCAACTCCTTCAGTGACACAGATGCTGGCAAGCATGTGTCCAGGGCAGTGTTCGTAGACCTGGAGCCCAGTCAGTGATGAAGTTCATATTGGCACCTTTGTCAGCTTTTCCATGCTGAGCAGCTCATCACAGGCAAGAAAGATGCTGCCAGTAACTATGCCCATGGGCATTACACCATTGGCAAGGAGATCACTCACCTTGTCTTGGACCAAATTTGGAAGCTGGCTAACTAGTGCACAGGTCTCCAAGGCTTCCTAGTCTTCCATAGCTTTGGTGGTGGAATTGGTTCAGGGTACATCAACCTGCTCTCTGTAGACTATGGCACGAAGTCCAAGCTGGATCTCTCCTTTTACCCCATCCCCAAAGTGTCCACAGCTGTAGCTGAGCCCTCACCACCCACACCACCCTAGAGCACTCTAATTACGCCTTCATGGTGGATAATTTCTGTTATATCAGCCACAGAAATCTTGATATTGAGCACCCAACTTACACTAACCCCAACCGCCTTAATAACCAGATTGTATCTTCTATCACAGCTTTTCTCAGATTTGATGGGGCACTGAATGTTGACCTAAAAGAATTCCAGACCAACTTGGTACCCCAACCCTGCATTCACTTTCCCTAGCCACATGTACCCCTGTCATCTCTGCTAAGAAAGCCTACCATGAACAGCTTACTACAGCAGAGATCACCAATGCTTGCTCTGAGCCAGCCAACTGGATGATGAAATGTAACCCTTGCCATGGTAAATACATGGCTTGCTGCTGTTGTACCATGGTGATGTGATACCCAAAGATTCAATGCTGCCATTGCTACCATGAAGACAAACGTACCAATTTGTAGATTGGTACCCCACTGGTTTCAGGGTTGACATTAATTATCAGCCTCCTACTATGGCTCCTGGCAGAGATCTGGCCAAGGTACAGCAAGCCATGTGCATGCTGAGCCTGATGTTTGATCTGATGTATGCCAAGTGTGCCTTTGTCCACTGGCATGTGGGTGAGGGAATAGAGGAAGGAGAGTTTTCTGAGGCCCATGAGGACATGGCTGCCCTAGAGAAGGATTATGAAGAGGCTAGAGGAGATAGCGCTGATGGGGAAGAGAGTGAAGAGTACTAGCCTGTCTGTCTGCCGCTGCTTTACATTCCCATGTCTTGTGATTGTTTTATTTCTGGAACTGTCTTTTAATCCTGACCTGTTAATAAAACGTTTCCAGGTAAAATGTCAAAAAGAAAGAAAGAAGAAAAAGGAATAGGGCTAATGCATTTGGGGTAATTTACTGAATGATCACACCCATAAATTAACATGATATATAAACACAAAGGAATATAACATCTGTAAATGTACATTAAACTTAAGGAATTTAGCTGTTTAGTCAGTATTTATTTTCACTCACTGGTGTATATGGAAAGTACTAACAGGTCAAGCCTTGACAGTCTTCTAAATTCTGCTTAGAATAGTAGCCACTGTCATGAACCATTTGGCTTCTTTTCCTTCTGACCTTACCCTCTATCCTACTACCACAGATTTACAATACAAAGCCAAGCTTTGTATATTAGCAATAATTATCCCTTAGTATAATTCATCTTAGTTGGGTATGCTGTCACTTTGACTAACTGCCTCCTAAATGACAAAACAGTACCCTATGTTTTCTTTCTTTTTTTTTTAGATCCGGTTGTGGGGACTGAACTCTGGGCGTGGGTGCTGTCCCTCAGCTCTTCAGCTTAAGGCTAGCGCTCTACCACTTGAGCCACAGCACCACTTCTGGCTTTTTTCTTTTTGCTTATGTGGTGCTGAGGAAT
>NW_012267228.1:24141789-24180302 GCF_000151885.1 Dipodomys ordii
CCACTTCTGGCTTTTTTCTTTTTGCTTATGTGGTGCTGAGGAATCCAACCCAGGGCCTCAGGCATGCAAGGCAAGCACTCTACCACTGAGCCACCTTCCCAGTCCCCCTATGTTTTCTATGAAGAATACAAACTACTAATTAATCTTAGAAAAGTAATATGGGAAGTAGGAGCCCAAAACTTTTTTTTTTTTTTTGTCGGTCATGGGGGCTGAACTCTGGGCCTGAGCATTGTCCCTCAGCTCTTCAGCTCAAGGCTAGCGCCCTACCACTTGATCCAAAGCACCACTTCCAGCTTTTTCTGCTTATGTAGTGCTGAGGAATCGAACCCAGGGCCTCATGCATGCAAGACAAGCACTCTACCACTGAGCCACCTTCCCAGCTCCCCAAAACATTTTTATGCATATATTTAATGCAGTATTTAGTTTTTATAAGCATATAATATTTTATGTAAATAGTAGGAAAAACTGATCCATACCCGTACCTTTCCGTGTGTTTTCTGTCACATCTACCCCAAACTGGATAATGTCACCGGAAAGAATTTCACATGGTGGACTTTCTTCAGAGCCTCGACTCAATCTCTGGCTATTTATAAAAGTACCATTACTACTTTTAGTGTCTTGGAGATAAAACTGGAAGAAAAAAAAAGGCAATGATTAACATCAAAATTACAAAAAATGTATCACCAGCTCTACAAACTAACAGGTGGATTTTGCTCTTATCAATTCAAACAACTCATCACATAATGTTCAATATGTTTGAAATTAAGGCCAAAAAAACTGGATTATGTAAAATTCAGCTAGACAAAAGGGTACAAGCTCTTTGAAAACCGATTGTCCAACCCTCAAATGTTAAGCATACAATTAGCGAATTAGCCTTCAAATATTCCACTCGTTGGTATTCATCCAAGATAACTGAAAATAATGTCTTCAGAAACCTGTATGCAAATATTCTTAGTATCATTATTCATAATAGCCCAAAAGTAGAAAAACCCAAATGTCCATCTACGAATGAATGAATAAACAAACAAAATACAGTCTAGTATTTGGCAATGAAAAAGAATGAGGTACCAATACTTAAAATGTCATGCAAAATAAAAAAGTCATAAGATCATGTATTATTCTACTTATATGAAATAACTAGAATATGCAAATCCATAAAGACAAAAGGTGCATTAGTTGGCTACAAGAGGCTAAGGTAGCAGAAAGGACTGGGTAGTAATGGGTACAAGGTTTCTTGGGGGATGATAAAAATAATCTAAAATTAGTGGTGATAGTTGCACAATTCTGTGAATATACTAAAACTATTAATAAGCTATATACTTTAAAAGGTTAATTTTAGAGCACATGCCTATACTCTAGCAGTCATAAGGCTGAGGCAAGAGGCTTACAAATTCAAAGCCAGTCTGGACTACTTAGCAAATTCAAGGCCTGTCTGAGCAACATAGTGAGACTCTGAATCAAGAAAAAAAGTTATTGCTGGTGGCTCACGCCCATAATTTTACTCAGCAGGCTGAGTTCTAAGGATTGTGGCTCAAAGTCAGCCCAGACAGAAAAGTCTTTGAGACTCTTATCTGTAATTAATCAGTAAAAGGCCCGCAGTAGAGGTGTGGCTCAAGTATGAGAGTATTAGACCCTGAGTTTAAGCCCTAACAACAGGTATACACATATACACACACACAGAATAAAAAGTTGCAATACAGTTATTATTACACTTATTTATCATTTTTTTGTTGGTCTTGGGGCTTGAACTCAGGGCCTGAGCACTGTCCCTGAGCTCTTTTGCTCAAGGTTAGCACTCTACCACTTTGAGCCACAGTACCATTTCTGGTTTTTGATGATTAATTGGAGATAAGAGTGGGAGGAGTGAGAAAGATTTTTCTATCTGAGCTGGCTTCAAACCACGATCCTCAGATCTCAGCCTCCTAAGTAGCTGGGATTACAGGCATGAGCCAGTGGCATCCACCTACATATATATATACATACATGTGTGTGTGTGTGTGTGTGTGTGTGTGTGTGTAGTTTTTAGAAACTTAGGCATGCTAAATCCTTTTGGATATTATACATATGAGTAAGAGTTCAAGTAAGAGAAATAAGACCTTTTCCCCCATTACTTCATACTGACCTTCATCTTTTATTTGTCCTCTATTCCTACCACAGACACTCTTCCCAAATTAAATACAACAAAGAAAAATCAATTTGTAGAAAATGTAAAAGCAACATTTAATTAAAGTCTTGGTGATAATTTGAAGTCTACTAGGCTATCTATAAATGAGTTTACCCGTTTATAATTAAAAATAGACCAACTGTTAATTTGGCTGGCAGTTTGTACACTTAATTATGGATCATTAATAAAATTATGCTAATATTTAACAGGTCCATTTGAAATTTACAAGCCCTAACATTTCACACCAGGGAGATAAGCACAAGCAATATTTTGAAGTAAGAGCATTTATCCTAAAATACTTTCAGCACTAAAACTTATTGTATAAGAGAACTGTTTTATTTTATTTTAATAAATATATTAGTTTAAGTCAATTTAGTAGGTTACAACTAGCTTGTTATTTTTTAACATAAAAAATAGTATAGAAAAAGAGAGTAGAAATGAAGAGTACAGAAAAAAAGGCTCAGTACTGTTTAGCAAAATTGCTAAAAAGTAAACAAATATATGGTACTAGGGCTTGAACTTCAGGGCCTAGCATTCTCAATCAATTTTTCCAATGAAGGCTGGCATGCTACTAGTTGAGTCATACCTCTTGTCCAGTTTGCTTGTTTGTTTTCCTGGCTAAATGAAGAAAGAGCTTCATGGACTTTTCTGCCCAGGCTGGCTTTAAATGTCAATCCTCAGACCTCAGACTCATGAGTTGCTAGAATTACATGTGTGAACCACCAGTGCCCAGTTCCCTTCATCATTCTCAAACTAGAAATAATGTCCTTTGTGGAGAAGTACACCAGGCTCCACATACACATAAATAAACACACACATCAAAGAAATCAGTTTTGATCACACTAAAAATTGGAAGGATAGATGATATATTGGCCAAAACCTAATTAGTTTCCTTTCTCATGCCTTAGCTTAGCAGTTCTAGTGTTTATGTTACCCAGGAGACATTCACTTTGATGTTGAACAGGTGTGTAAAGAGATCTAAATTTATAAAGTCTCCTGTAGATAGCAGCCCAAGTTTGACAACAGTACTTTCCATTGTTTGCAGGTTTTAATTCTCCTGTAAACTTGCTTTCCCAAGTAAATGTCTCTAAATCAGGCATTTGTGATATATATATTGGGCTTGATCTTGGTGCCTGGGCACTGTCCCTGAGCTTCTTTCACTAAAGGCTAGCACTCTACCACTTGAGCTACAGTTACACTTCAGGCCTTTTCTGTTTATGTGGCACTGAGAAATTGAACCCAGGGCTTCATGCATGCTAGGCAAGCACTCTACTATTAAGCCACATTCCAAGCCCTGTGATAATTTTTAACAAAAGATTGCTTTCCCTGTCTCAATCAGTTTTCCCCATCTCTTGCTGTTAACGTCAATGACACAAGCACAAGTTGTGTCACTTACGCAGGTTGCATAATTTGCTCTCTGACTTTGACAAAGTTCCTGCTATAGATAAATTCATTTCATAAACACATGTAGCTATATTACTTTTTTTTTTGTGTCAACTGTAGGACTTGAACTCTGGGTCTGGGCCTTGTTCTTGAGCTCTTCAGCTCAAGGCTACTGCTCTACCACTTGAGCCACAGCGCCACTTCCAGCTTTTTCTGTGTATATAGTACTGAGGAATTGAACCTGAAGCTTCATGCATGATAGGCAAGCACTCTACTACTAGGCCACATTCCCAGCCTATGTTGTATTACTATTAACTGCTATAATCGGAAAATATTTTCATTTCTACTATAATGATATATTGCTTCTAACCTTTTCTGTATTGATTGCTTTTGTAATATCTTAACACAAACAAGTAAACCAAAACTTCAAAACAAAACACAAACTCAACAGAAGTCACCACTACAAACTAAGTCTATAAAGGAAAAATTTTTAAAAAGATTAAAACATGAATGTAGGTTGGATTTTCTCCCACCTGAGCCAAGGACCCACTTTAGCTTTATTTATTAGTTTATTTATTTATTTATTTGTACTTAACTGAAGAGGCCCAAGGGCTTTCCTGCCCAAGGTGGCTTCGAACTGGGACCCTCAGATCTCAGTCTCCTGAGTAGCTAGGATTATGGGCATGAGCCACCAGCACCCAGGTTCGGTTCAACACAGATTTTTAATCCTGAATTAATTTAAACCATAATCTTCAGATCTCAGCCTCCTGAGTAGTGAGCCAGTGGTGCCCGCCCTCTATGCAATTTCTTAAAACCAACCTAGCAACTAAATATAACTTCCAAAACAGGACTCCACAATGAGAAAAAGCTGCTGATAGTGGTACCAAAATTTAGCAGGGCAGGGACAATAAAAGACAAACTCCAAATAAAAATGGAAAAAAAATAAAGGAAGCCACCCTATTTTTGCACATTTTACAAAACTAACAGAAGAGGGAGCTCTGTGAATTAGAAAAGTTTCTTGAACTATGACCCTTAAAAAACAATCCACAGGAAAACTAATTTCACATAAAAATATACAACAAAAAGCATCAGGGGCCAGGCGCCAGTGGCTCACGCCTGTGATCCTAACTACTCAGGAGGCTGAGATCTGAAGAGTGTGGTTCAAAGCCAGCCTGGGCAGGAAAGTCCGTGAGACTCTCACCTCCAATTAACCATTAGAAAACTGGAAGTGTCACTGTGGCTCCAGTGGCAGAGTGCTTGCCTTGAGCTGCAGAGCTCAGGGACAGCACCCAGGCCCAAAGTTCAAACCCCAAGACCGACAAAAAAAAAAAAAAAAACCATCAGGGTCATATCCCATATCCTAAATTTAAGGAGGAAAAAGAAAGAATAAGGAGCAGAATATCATCTTCATCTTTACAGATCATGAAAGATAGGCCTGGGAATAGATCAAACATGTAAACTATTTCAAAACAAGCTAAATAACATTAGGAAAAGGATTCAAGACATGAAGAACAATAGCTATCACAATTACAAAACTCTGGGAAAGCAGGGCACTGGTGGCTCATGCCTGTAATTCTAGCTATTGGGGAGGCTGAATCTGAGGATCAAGGTTCAATGTCAGCCCAGGCAGAAAAGCCCATGAAACTCTTATCTCCAATTAACCTCTAGAAAACTGGAAGTGGCACTGTGGCTCAAAATAGTATAGCACTGGCCTTGAGCAAAAGAGCTCAGAGACAGAGAGACAGAGCTCAGGCCCCAAGTTCAAGCCCCACAACCAACCAAAACAAAGAACAAAAATAAAAACAAAAACAAAACTATCTCTGGAAGAAATAAGAGAAAAAAGAAATAGAAGTAAAAAAGAAAAAATTCATTTCAGAAATAAATACAAACTAGAAGGAACACAAGACTGATTAAGTATAACAAATAATGTCTGAAAAGAGAAAACATTTTTTAAAAAAGAGGAAAAAAACTTTTATTGTTATTAGAAAGGTGGTGTACAGAGGGGTTACAGTTAAACAAGTCAGGTAGAGTACATTTCTTTTTTGGACAATGTCAGACCAGCAAAGAACATCAGGAACACAGGCCACCAACTCTGGTTTAAAATCTGGGTCGGAGTGGGGCTGGGAGATAGCAACCTCTATACAAAACATCAAAATACTGAAATTTCCCTTTTTTCTTCATCAAGCACTCCCTCTAGATGTTGCAAAGTACTCAAACAGACTACAGAATTCCAAAACAGTTGCTTCAGATAGTTTAGACCAGATCAATAGTTATTCTGACGAAGAAGCCAATCCTTGGAGCTTTCTATTGCACTATTTTGTGTATCACCAACCAAAAACATTTACTTGGGATAAACCAAAAAAAAATTCTAATCTTATTTACAGCTACCAGGTACCAACTGCTGCTATGTTCAGGGACTTAATATGTATTATTTCTGATCTTCCAAAGATCACTATCAAGGAGATATTATATGTCCGTTTTATAAAAAAAGAAATTGAGGTTCAGAGTATAGTAAGAGAGAAGTCATACCTCACAGCTATTGCAGACTTAGCCCTGCTATTTCACACTGCTTTCCTTCCTTACTAAACACTCACTGGGCTTTGATTCCAAACTTTTCAAGTCAAACGCCTTAACTACTCGGCCATTGCTGTTACAGCTACCGAACTTTTCATGACATCCATTTATAAATTCTCCTGAAGAGAATATTGGAATAAGAGGTTAATTTCAACTCTAATTCACTATGAGTACCTAGACATCAGTCTGTAGCACTTTTTTGGCACCCATTTTGGAAAGACTGTATATCTACAATATCATATGCAGAGCATCCCTAAGAATAAATCAGGGAAGGATGAATCCTGAGAGGGTGATAAGACATAGTTATGTATTATCATTGCTAAGTAGGTATTCATGAGGGTGGAAACTAGAATGGAAAGGTGAGGAGGAGGAGGAGGAGGAGAAAAGGAGGAGGAGGAGGAGGAACAGGTATTACAGTACATTTATATATAGTTAAAGCCTAGCCTAATGGGTAACAAAAACCAAGGGAACAGGCAGAGAAAGAAATGCAAGGTCAAATGACATTGAAAAGATAGGGCCTCAGCACTGAACTGAGTAGTTAAAGTTCCTTAAAACAGAAAGCACCACTAAAAGGGGCTCATCCCTATAATCCTAGTTAGCTACTTAGGAGGTTAAGATCTGAAGATCGTGGTTCAAAGCCAACCCAATCAGGAAAGTCTGTGAGACTCTTATCTCCTATTAACCTATGAAAAGCCAGAAGTGGAGCTATGGCTCAAGGGGTAGTCATGAGCAAAAAAGCTCAAGGATAGTGCCTAGGCTTGAGGTCAAGCCCAAGGAGAGAGAGAGAGAGAGAGAGAGAGAGAGAGAGAGAGAGAGAGAGACACACACACACACACACACAATTTGATCATATTGTTTTAAAAATAGAGATTATTCTAGCAACTCTGATGATGATCTAGCAACTAGGTAGGGGATGAACTACTCTCAGTAGAAACAGGCCTTGTTCAGTTTTGCCACCAACAATTTAATTTTCTTGAATATTCACATAGGTATCTTTATAAGCATGTACAAAACATACTTATTTACCTAACCTTTCTGCTTGCCTGCCTAGAAAAAGTTTCCACATTTCAGAGGCTGGAAAATTTTAACAGAGCCAATGAAAAGGGGAATATAAAGTTTTATTTAAACTGACATGCTGAATTGTAATTTCTTTGTACACCACTTAAAATAATAAAAATATAATTTAAAAATAGTTTTATTCATATGCTGTAGGACAATATATACAGAAAATTAATGAAATGCTTTCACCAGAATGAAATCTTACATGTATACTAAAAGTAAAATTTGTATACAAAGTGAAACTTTTCACCCAAAAGTCTTGCAAATATTATGAATTTACCAGATTTTTTTCCATCCTCAAAGTAACATTCCAGACATATTCATTTTACAACAAATCTGTCTTGTGGGACCAGTTCAAAAGGAAAAAAGAAAAGAAAAAAATATTTGTTCCTACATAGAAATAGAGATAATATTCTGAAGAACAAAAAATTTAAAATTTAATCAGAACATTACAAAACATACAAAACACAGCTAGAACTACTATCTCTCTTAAATAAGCTTTCAAAACGTGACAATTCTCCACCAAATTCAGAACAAAATTTAGATATCTGAATCTTAGCTAAATATAAAATAAAGCCATTAGTACATTACAGTTCAAAGACGAGGCTATGGAAAGCCTACATAGAAATTTCTGTTCCTCCTCTTTACCAACCCAGGGACCAAGAAGCAAAATCTGATTACCTTTTCCTCTCACAAGAAGAAACAGTTTTGGGACTGGGATCCTACTTAAGAAGCTACGATCACCGGGTTGGGAAGAGGGCTCAGTGGTAGAGTGCTTGCCTTGGCTGCATAGAGGCCCTGGGTTCGATTCCTCAGCACCACAAGTTCAAGTGGTAGAGCACTAGCCTTGAGTTCAGGCCCCATGACCAACACCACCACCACCAACAACAACAAAAAGCTATGAGCCCAAACCCAACTTCTTAAACTCCAAAAAAGTTTTCAAATGTCACATTTTTAATTTTTGACATTTAATAATAATTTTACTA
Source organism: Dipodomys ordii (assembly GCF_000151885.1). Taxonomy (NCBI): domain Eukaryota; kingdom Metazoa; phylum Chordata; class Mammalia; order Rodentia; family Heteromyidae; genus Dipodomys; species Dipodomys ordii. Next base: position 24,149,956 of record NW_012267228.1, read on the forward strand.
AATAAGTTTTAGTGTGGTGGGAGGTTTTGTTTGTTTTGTCAGTCATGGAGCTTGAACTCAGGCCTGGGTGCTGGCCCTGAGCATTTTCTTTTTGCTCAAGGCTACTGCTCTACCACCTGAGCCACAACTCCACAACTGGTTTACTGGGGGTTGATGAGATAAGAGTCTCAGAGACCTTCCGATCTGAGCTGGCATCTAACCATGATCCTGTATCTCAGCCTCCTGAGTAGCTAGGATTACAGGTGTAAGCCACCAGTGCCCAGCTTTTAGTGTAGTATTTTAAATACACAATAGTCTGACTACACTTTATGGGCCATTATTTTCCTCACAGAATGTTAGTTTAAATCATCCTGAAATCAGCTAAAACAACAAAATTATGACACCATCATAACTGTCTCTGACGGTTCAAAATCTTACCTACAGAATAATAGCCTTGCTTCCATAAGTAAGAAAACTATCTAATCATATTTGTAAGGAATAAACCTTACATTTCACTAGAACATGACAAATTATACAGGAATATAGGCATTTACACACAGTGAGGCCAAAGGAGGATTTTCTTAGGAGAGGAACACCAAGAGGCAATGTCTATGTTCCTTGGATCATATAAAATAATATTTACCAAAATGAAAAAAAAGAGAAACCTTACATATTGTTCAATAATGCACACAATGGACTCAGTCTCAGATAGCTACTATTGATCTATCTAATCACCAAAAGGCAGGAAAGATGGAGAACCTAAAAATAAAAAGTCTCCATTAAAGATTGGCACAATTGGCAAAACAAGATAAAGCTTACTAAGAATAAACTGCCCACACACAACACTATTTATTTGGCAAACGAATTCAGTGGAAATGCTAAAAGATGCAAATGGTACCATCTACTTTACAAAAGAACATTCCTAGTGTTTTTAAAAATGCTTTATAAAGCAATGAAAATAAATGTGATGGCCTTTCCATTATTTAGGCACAGCCATTCAAGATGACATATACTTTCACTGTTTCAAGCACTTCCATCTTTACTTGCATGTTTCAACTTTTAGTGATAGGTAATTCCCTCAGAGATTATCTCCTCAAAGCTTTGGCAATTACATATTCATGGAGGAGACTGCATTTAATTATAACAATTTTATTTTAAAAATTCTATTCTAAAAAGAAAGAAAAATAGTGCAAGTTATGAGAAAATCATTTTTGACTGAGATAGGAAATGATATCTGAACTAAAGAAATAAACCACTCACAGGGTTAGTGTAGTACAGATGCCTGCTTCTAACAGCTGCCATATGACTCAGATTTTACACAAACAATAGTCCTCACCATGTCCCTATCCACTGTTTCTGAGGATGAGTAATTACTCCCCTCCATTAAAAATTGTTTATTCTTTCAAAATTCTGGGCTAAAATTTAGTAACATAATGTGTCACATTCAAATTTTACCTCTGATTATCCTAAAACATAGGTCTGAAACATTTTGCTTGGGGAAACTTTTTTTTTTTTTTTTTTGCTTTTTGTTTTTTTGTTGGTCATGGATCTTGAACTCTGGGCCTGGGTGCTGTCCCTCAGCTCTTCAGCTGAAGGCTGGCGCTCTATCACTGGAGCCACAGTGCCACTTCTGGTTTTCTGGTGGTTAATTGGATAAGAGTCTGATGGACTTTCTAACCCCGGCTGGCTTTGAACTACGATCCTCAAATCTCAGCCTCCTGAGTACTAGGATTACAGACATGAGCCAATGGCACCCAACTTGGGGAAACAAAGGAGGAGGCAACAATGCTCAACAGGAAATGTACTTATTACCTTGCTCATGTAACTGTAACCCCTCTATACAGCATTTTTACAATAAAAAAGTACAAAAATTTATTATTATAAAGGTGATGTACAAAGGAGTTACAGTTTCTTTAAGTCAGGTAAAGAGTACATTTCTTTTTGGATCATGTTGGGGAAAGTTTTGAAGTCAAAGTTATAGAAGCTGGGAAAATTCATTTAAAAGGATTGATTTCTTTCACAACAATGAAAGGCAACACATATCAAGAATTCAGTGACACAGAGGTTTTAACCCTTAGGAGCAAAAGAAGAGTTCATTATTCAATAATGACAAAAGAATGTCACATAATTTACAATAATCACCACTTTGTGAGTGTTTCTCATGTGTTTGGATAAACTACCTTGCCTGAATGATTTTAATCTTTGCACCAATGTTATAAAGCAGTTATTAAATGTCTCCCAACTACAGATAAATTAGGATTGAGAGAGAGGCACATTTGAACCTTTTTAAAAATCTCAATCATTCTGCTATACAATTTTGATTTACTGGCCGGGGCGGGGGAGGGGTAAGGAGGAGGAGGTATTGAAGTCTAAACTCAGGGTTTTGAGTTTCCTATGTTGGTGCTCTACTACAAGAGCCACACTTCCAGTTTTACTTTCCGCTGCTATTTGGAGATGGAGACTAGCAAACTTTACTGCCCAGGCTGGCCTTGAACCTTGAACTTCAGGCTCTTGGCCCCTTGAATAGTTAGAATTAGAGGGCTGATGCGCTGGTGGCCCGGCTCTGTCTGACAATTTTATAGCCATTAATTTTTCTGTTTTTCTCAACTACCCAAATAAACAGGAACCATTTCACTCATTTTATAATATATTGAGACTGACAAGTCAATGATATATGTATAGTTACAATAAGGAAAACAGTACTGCAATCAGGACTTCTACTGCCAAATCATCAGGTAAGGCAAACTTATTTATTTTGCCAGATGCTAGAGGTTTATGCCTGTAATTCTGGCTACTCAGGAGGCTGAGATCTGTGGATCATGATTTGAAGCCACCCTAAGCAGAAAAGTCCATGAGACTTATCTCCAATTAATCAGAAAAAAAAAAAAAAAACTAATGTAGAGCTATAGCTCATGTGGTAGAGTGTCAGCCTTGAGTGGAAAAGCTAAAAAGAGCATGTCCTGGTCCTGAGTTCAAGCCCCAGTACCAGAAAAATAAACCATAATGCATATATTATCTGGTACAACGTAGTTGTCATACAAATGTAATAAATTTGAATTTACTAGGTTTAGATTAGAAGGACATTAGTGTTTATGCCTGGGCCATGGTAAATACTCTACATATATTACCTCAGTTAAACTTCAGAACATTATGATTTAAGCAATACTTCATAGAAACAAGACAGGGTCACAGTTAAGATAATATGTCCAGGCAAGTGCCAAAGCTATTCAGGCTGAGATCTGAGAATCACGGTTTGAAGCCAGCCCAGGCAGGAAAATTAATGAGACTCTAATCTCCAATTAACCACCAGAAAGGCCGAAATGCAACTGTGGCTCAGGTGGTAGAGTGCTAGCCTTGAGCAAAACAAAAACTTAGGGACAAAACAAAAACTTAGCGAGGCTCTGAGTTTAACTCCCAAGGACTGGCACATGCACACACAAAGATAACATACATAAAGATTACAAAAAAGTAAAAACAACAAACAAGACCAATAAAATGTCTCATGATTATTGCAAATTCCTTGAACACTGAGATCAGTTTTTTGGGTTTTTTGTTGTTTTTTGTCTGCCATGGGGCTTGAACTCTGGGCCTGAATGCTGTCCCTTAGCTCTTCAGCTCTTCAGCTAGTGCTCTACCACTTAAGCCACTATACCACTTCCGGTTTTCTGTATGGTTTATTGGAGATAATAGTCTCCCGGCCTTTCCTGCACCAGCTGGCTTTGAACCATGACCCTGAGATCTCAGCTTCCTGAGTAGCTAGAATTACAGGTGTGAGCCACCATCACCCAGCTTGAGATTAGTTTTGATATCCTAATTCCTTAATAAAACATATGCTAAATAAGCATCAAATAAATATTTTAAGTAAGTATTTCACAAGTGTAATGACTTATCCCATTATTTACCTACCACTTCCTGAGCATCTCATGTCATAAATTCCTCCAGGAGCATAGAATGAATACATGCCTATCATACATAAGGCACGCGATGGGAAGGGATGGGAAAGGGAAACAAAGGAGGAGGCAACAATGCTTGATAAGAAATGTACTCATTACTTTGCTCATGTAATTGTAACCCCTCTGTACAGTATTTTCACAATTAAAAAAAAAAGAACAACAATAATATAGTAGTAACCCTTGTTCATGGAGAATATGTTTTAAAACTCCCCCAATGGGTACCTGAAACCTTAGCTAATACTGAACACTGACATCAATACTGAGTACTGGCACATTTTCAGTTCATGTCTTCCACCACAACTTTAAGGATTTTTCCACCTTAACTAAGCCCATACCACACAGTAGCCTAAATTACAGTCTAAGGAATTACAGCAAAAACAGCATGTATTTCTTTTCCCTTCTTCATAATTTTCAGAAGATTCAGTCCTACCATAAGATCTTAGCAACCTCAGCATGTGATTTATTTTTCTTTCCTAAAGTAGAGAACTTTGAACTGTTTACTTACATAAAGCACTTTATGGCTTCTCTTTGGCATACCTGAATGCCAACATCACTTGGCGTGATTATTAAGTAAAACAACAGTCACCTGAAAACAAGCTCTGCAACACCACATCAGTAGAATAGAAGATCTCAGTGGCTATTAAGTGATCAACAGGTTGTTGTGTGGACAGTGTAGACATGTTGAACAAATGAAAAATTAACATCTCGGTAAGACACAGCAGGGCTGTGATAAATTTCACCATGCTACATTGAATTTTACATGTAATGTAAAAATTTATGAGTTATTTTTGGAATTTTCCATTTGATATTTTTTGGACCACAATTAACTTTGGGTAACTAAAACTCTACAGAAAACAAAACTATTGGTAAGTGGGTTAATACTATGCTAGCAGCAATATCAATTATCAGTAACTCCACTGAGTATTTGCTATGTTAAAAATTTCTATGATTTCTGGTATAATCTCTCAGTTCCACACTGCCTTTCCCTTCCCACTTTCCTCTAAGCCCTGACTATTGCCAAAATGGTTCTACATCACTACCCTCCAACTGATGCTAGACTTATTTCCTAAACTATACATACAAATTGGTCACCTTATTGAAGGGTGTTGATAACTCTTTTGACTTCAAAATCAAGTTCAAGAGTTGTAATAAATTTCAAAGTCTTTCAAATCCCAAACACCAATTTAACCTGATCTTCTTTTCCCACTAAAAGTACATCCATTTCACCCTTGCTTAACTATTGGAAGCTCTGTTTGTTTTTTAATATAACAGAAGATAAGCTGAAGCATAACATCCAAATAACAATAAGCTCTTCAGAATAGTAAAAACTAAAGATCTGAATTCAATCTATGACCTCCAACTCTATATCTCCAACTGTAGCTCCCTAACCACAGACCTCTAGATGTTTGCTAATGATGTTCTGAGCCAGGAGAAGCCTTGCTTCCACTCAGCCACACTCTTTACCTGTTAAAAAACCTCCTTTTCATTCTGAAGTCCAGTTTAAACATCTTAACCAATGAGACCCCTTTTAGAACATATTTCTCACTACATAAACACTTTTCTTCAACTAAATAAAAATTTTGTTTTTATTCAAGTTAAGCAGCTGATTCCCAAACCTTTATTTCCAAATCACATTTGGAACAGCATTACAATCCCATCTTTCCCTCACCATAACATACATTCCCAGTCAGAAAGTTCTAACAGGCACAAGTTACAAATGATTGCTTTAATGGAGAAGCAATAACTCTATGAAATAACTCTAGAATAGAAGCTATGATTTAACATGGAATAGGCCAAACTATCACATCTAAATAACAGTAAGATATATGAAGTACAGCAAATATTAAATATATGAATTCCAGCTCTATGTCCTCAGAATTTACAGTATAAACATGAACAAATTATTTAACCTCTCTGAGACTCCTTTTAGTTATAATTAAATTGAAGATAATTAAGTACCTACATGACAGTAAATGGTATAAAAGATTTAATACAGTATTTGTACATAGAAACTGCTAAATAATTGGTAGTTATATTGTTATTATTAAACTTATAGACTGCATAAACATGCAATCACTTTAACTTTCTTCAGTCAGGGAACTGACTCAAGACTTTAGTGGTTAAAATTCTTTAAAAAAAAAAAGGTATGTATAAGAAGGAGAACAAGGCAAGACACTAAAATTCTCTCAAGATGGTCAAAGTCTGGTAGAGACTAAGACTAGAGATACTTATCCAGATGCTGGTAGCTCACACATGTAATCCTAGCTACTCAGGAGGCTGAGATCTGAGGATCAGGTTCAAAGCCAGCTCAGGCAAGGAAGTTCATGATACTCTTATACCAAGAAGTCAAAAGAGAACTGTGGCTCAAGTGGTAGCAAACTAGTCTTGAGCACAAAAGTTCAGAGGCAGTGGCCAGACCCTGAGATCAAGCCTCAGGACTGGCACACAACATGCATGTGTGTATGTGTATGTGCATGCATGTGCGTACACACACACACACACACATGCTCCCCCCATTCCCGCCCCCAGTTAGAGATATTTGATTCTGGCAAGAATGTGGAGAAATTGCATTCTTATATACTGTGCATGAAAGTATAAGCTAATACAATTTTTTTGGAAATGACAGAAATATCTATTAGAGTATTTAATGCTTATACCTTTTCACTCAGTAATTCCACATTTGGATATCTAACATATGGTAATACTAAAATATGCACCCATATCTTGGCAAACTCATCAACTCCTTCACTGAAGCAAGGTTAGTAGGAGTTGAAAACTTGAAACAACCTTAATGCCCACCAGTCATGGTGGCTCACACCTGTAATCCCAGAACTCAAGAGAATGAGGTAGGATGGTTGACAGTTTGATTGCAGCCTGGATTATATAGCAAAACCCTGTCTCTAAAAGTAACAAAACAAAGAAACAAGCAAACAAAACCTGTATAATCACTTGGTGAAATATATCAAAATTGGCTAGGCATGGTATGAATGCCTGTAACCCTAGTACTTGAGAGAAGTAAGGAGGATTTGGGACTCTGAGACCAATCTATCCTACATACTGAATCCAAGGCCAGTCCAACCTTCTTAAAAAGACTCTTGTTTCAAAAAAAAAAAAAGTGTGCAAGGAGCCCTGGGTTGACTCCTGCCACCATGTACCTGACACTTGCTTTTGCTCATTGGCTGGTACCTTACCATCTGAGCCACACCTCTAATACCAAGAAACATTTATTTTTGTCAGTCGTGAGTCTGAACTCTGGGTCTGGGTGCTGTCCCTCAGCTCTTCAGCTCACGGCTAATGCTCTACAACTTGAGCCATAATGCCACTTCCAGCCTTTTCCATTTATGTGGTGCTGAGGAATCAAACCCAGGGCCTCATGCATGCAAGGCAAGCATTCTACCACTGAGCCACCTTCCCAGCCCCATAGAAACATTTTAAAGACATCTTTATTAGCCTAGTTAGAAGAAATCTGGGCTTGATATATAAATTTGACTATCGTTAGAATATGAAGAGAATTTAATGTTGAAAAAAAGAAAATCACCAAGAAGGTGAGCAGATAGACCACAGGTCCAAGGTCTCAACCCTGAAGCAAGTTCAGAGCTTAGGGAGATAAACACCAATCAAAGGAAACAAAATAGGAGTATGTCCTGGAAGCTTTGTGAATGGTATTTTCAAAGGATGTGGGAAAAGTCAACTATCAGATAATGCTGATCAATTAAGTAAGGTGAGGTACAAAAAATAACCACTGGAGACAGCAACCTGGAAGTCACTGATAACCTTGATAAGAATAGTAGTAGTGAAAAAGAAAAAGAGAACAGAACACTTAATAGAAGAGAATAATTTATGAGAAAATGTACAGAATGAGAGAACAAATATATAAACAAAAGATTATGAAAGTAGAGCAAAAGAAAATAGCTAGAAGGCAAGTAGAGACCAAAGTTTTTTTTTTTTTTGGTTGATGTTGTTTTTTCTTTTTGGTCAGTTGTGGGGTTTGAACTCTGGGCTTGGGCACTGTCCCTGCGCTCTTCAGCTCAAGGAGAGCACTCTACCACTTGAGCCACAGAGCCACTTCCAGTTTTCTAGTGGTTTATTGGCGATAAGAGTCTCATGGACTTTCCTTCCCAGGTTGGCTTTGAACCGCGATCCTCAGATCTCAGCCTCCTGAGTAGCTAGGATTACAGGCATGAGCCACTTGCGCCGGCTCAGTCTGAGAATTTTTAATAAGGTAAATATTATACTGTTTTATATATTAACAAGAATGATCCTGTAGAGAGGAAGACTACAGATCTCATCCTTGGGAATCAGAAGCTTCCTAACACAGGAATGCCATGCTGAGCCATGAAAGCTGAATAAGAGTGAGTCATGATGAGTGGGGAGGAGATTAAACAGTAGGAGCAACAGGTAAGAAACAGCATAGCACGTGGGCTGGTGAGGGGAGAGGGTTAGTATGGCTGCCAGGCAAAATATAAAGACAAAAGCCTTGTAAGATATATCAAGCAGTATAATCTTCACAACAGAGATGATACAGGATTTAGCATTATAGGGGCTAGGCAGGGAGGTACTGAGTTCTAAAAAAAATACTCCATTCTGAGTGAAAACAGTGTAAAGTATACTAGATTAAAGGCTTGGAGACATGTTATAAGGCTGTTCAATAATAAAGCTCTGCGGGGCTGGAAAGGTGGCTCAGTGGTAGAGCGCTTGCCTTGCACGCTTGAGGCCCTGAGTTCGATTCCTCAGCACCACATTAGCAAAAAGAAAAAAGCCGGAAGTGGCGCTGTGGCTCAAGTGGTAGAGTGCTAGCCTTGAGCTGAAGAGCTAAGGGACAGCGCCCAGGCCCAGAGTTCAGGCCCCACGTCCAGACCGCCCCCCCACCCCGAAAAAAGATAATAATAATAATAAGGCTCTGAACAATGACAGTGTTAAAGGTAGCTAAAAGGGCTTTACAGATCCTACGGGCTGATGTTAAAGTAAAAGTTTCCAGATTAGGCTACTGATAATACCATTATCTGTTTTCAGAAATACTAAAGGAAAGAAAGCTAATAAATGAATCAGTTTGGGATATTTACTCTCAGCTTCTGTATAGGATATCCAATGAGTTAAATGTAGACAGACATAAAACTCAGACATTAAGGCTCAATATATCTTTGAATGGTCCTTAAAAGTATACAAGTAATCCAAAAATCACACGGAGAAAACAATGACTGACACTCTAGAAACATCAACTTTAATAAGAAACCAGTGGAGAAAATGCTTGAAGGAACTTCAGATTGAATAGTCAGAAATGTATGAGGAAAATCAAGAAAAGTAGCACCAAAGAGGCCAGGAAAATAGCCAAGGGCTAGTTAGCAACTCTATCAGTACATAAAGAGAAACCATGGTAGACCAAAGAAGCAGTGAGAGATGAGAAGAATTCAGTCACACCCATAACAGCCTAGCCGGTCTAATTCTACTCTATTCACTTTTTCACATATTTCCTCCTCACCCACAACTTCATGTAAACTCAACTGTAAAAATCATATCGTCCTATATATGGATGGATGGATAATGTAGAGAACACTAATGCTAGTAGTGACATAATTTATTATCAACACAAAAGTTGATCAGAAATGGAAAAATATTTCATGGTAGAAGAAAAAAATATAAGAGGAATTGAATAGGGCAATGATTCCTCTTTTCAGTGTTATGGACAGAACCCAAGCCCTAGTATATGGTAGGCAATCATTCTATTTCTCAGCTACATCCCCAGGCTGAAAATGTATCCAGGCTGGTCTTGAACTCAAGATGCTTCTGCCTTATCATCTTTGCCTCATTAGTACTGGTGTGTACCACACAACTGGCTCAACTTTCATTTCTTGCTTTTAGTTTACCACTTCTTGGTAGACAATTTGTCAAACTAAACATAGTTTATTTGGGGATGACTATATTGCATTATACTAACAGTGATTCAAATGTTTGGCCCCACCTATACCGAAGAACTTCACAAAGAACTTTATAAAACCAACAGGAAGAGTATTTTCAGATTAGTCCCCGAAGCAAAATTAATGAAGAGTAGAAAGGCCATCACAGAATTATTTATGGGAATGGGAAAGTTAACAGCATTTTCTTGGAGTAGGGTCAGGGAAACTCCCAAGGTGTGAGTCATTAGATTAAAGAATAACTAGATTTAGGAGTCAGAGCTAGAAAATCAGGATTCTGACAAAAGCAGAACAAACACAAAGTTCCCTAGGCCAGAAAGTAAAAAAAGTTGTGTTGGGTTATTACCTTCAGAGTTTGGGTGAGTCAAAGAGAAGGAGTGGAGAGGAAGGCCTGACCAGACTTGACTTCAACACATGGGAAAATTATAGCCGCATTCTTATCTTTTAGTTTATTCCTTACTAATTTGCTCCTAAAACATGCAAGAAAACTACCATGAAAGTTATCTCAGAATCACTGAACATATCATATTAATTAACAACTTTTGCTAATTTAACAACAAATAACTTGTATACATGAGTATGTTTCTTTTTATTTTTCTAGAGTGCTGGAAGTGGAACCTAGGGTCTCACACATGCAAGACAGACAGACAGGCCTTATCATTGAACTACACTCATATACTTGAATCTTCACCTTTTTGATGGGAAGGAGTTGGAGCCATGTCCCACTATGTAGCTAGGCTGGCCTTCAGCCCACGGTATAACTCAGCCTTCAAACTGGCAATCTTCCCTTCTTTTGCCTCAACCTCTGAAGTGCTGGGATTACAGGCTTGTACTACCATGCTCACCTTGATATATATCTTGAGTGAATTGCCTACTTAATTCCTTGGTATGTTCATCGAAAATTATCTTGATGACCACTTTTTATATGGGATTTATATCTGCTATATCTATTCATTTTCCTGTCGAAAGCAAATCACGTGGCCTCACTAATTTTGACATTCTCCTTGGAATTAAAGTTTAGATTTAAAAAATCTTGTTATCAATAAATTCTAAAGTAGATTCTGTTATTATACTGCATAGTTTAGAATCTCCCATATGCCTGCTCCAATCATTTCACTTCAGCTTTTATCATTCAATTATGTATTTCTCCTCAAGTACAGAACTATCATCTATTTTTTTTGTGTTGTTTTGTTTTGTTTTTTTTTGGTCGGTAGTCGGGCCTGAACTGGGCCTGGACACTGTCCCTCAGCTCTTCAGCTTAAGGCTAGCACTCTACCATGTGATATCATCTACTTTTAAGAGACACTTTCTGTGGTTAAGTGAGTTCCAAGCAATTCCACTCATAGTTATTCCACCCAAGAGAAGTAAAAGCTACCAAGAATTATACACAAATGTTTCTAACAGCATTAATGAAAATTACAAAAACTTGGAAGCAATACAAATGTTTATCAACCACTGAATAAACAAAATTTGGTATGTCAGCAATAAAAATGAATGAACTATTGATACATTCTGTAACATGGATGAATCATGAAAATATAAAGCCAAGTGAACAAAGCCAGATTCAGAAGACAGCACATTGTATAAAATTTCCAGAAAATGCAAAGCTATAGAGACAGAAAGGAGATCAGTGCTACCTGAGCTTGGTTATTGGTAGCAGTGAGTCTGCAAATGAGCATAAGAAGTTCCTTAAGTAAGAGAATGTTTTACAGCTAGTTTATAATAATAGTTACTGAGATGCACATAAATATTAAAAATAAGGACTAGGATAGGGCATGCTGAATTCAATCCTCAGCATATAAAGGGGGAAATTACTAAAAAAAAAAAAAAAAAACAATGACAAAGTACTCAGCTTAAATTTGTGAACAGAGGGGATGGGTGGAATTGGGAGAAAGGGAGTATTATAAAAAGGGTAACATTGTGGGCTGGAAATATGGTTTAGTGGTAGAGTGCTTGCCTAGCATGCCTGAAGCCCTGGGTTTGATTCCTCAGTACCACATAAACAGAAAAAGCCAGAAGTGGGGCACAGTAGCTCAAGTGGTAGAGCCTTGAGCAAAAGAAGCTCAGGGACAATGTCCAGGCCCTGAGTTCGAGCCCCAGGACTGGCAAAAAAAAAAAAGTGGGGCGGGGGGAGGAGTTGACTAAGATGCATTGTACTCATAAACTGACATGTTCAACTGAAACTCCTTTACACAGCTACTTAGAGATAATAAAAAATAACTTTTAAAAACAGTACTTAACTTACATTAATAAAGGGAGATTTTATAGAACATGATTATATTTCAATGAAGCTGTCTTTTAAAACTAATAAACAGAAAAAGTTAAAAATATATGAACACACATTTTTCCCCACTCAGCATCTTCTATGGAGCAAAGCTAGTCTCAAGCTTTTGATCCTCCTGTCTTAGCATCCTGATTGATAGGATTGGTGCTGTGTGTTCCTAACCAGACAACATATACACATTTTAAACAACTTTGAAATATATAAATTTAAGCAACTCAATCTGCTACTGAGAAAATGCAAAAAGCTTTTTGGGGGGCACAAATCCTAGGGCTTGAACCCTGAGCTTAGGTACTGTCCCTAAGTGTTGGTAAAGTGCTTAAGACTAGCACTTTACCACTTTGGTCACAGGTCCACTTTTGGCTTCTTGACAGTTACTTGGAGGTTAAGAGTCTCACGGACTTTCCTGCCCCAGCTAGCTTTGAACCTATATCCTCAGAATTCAGTCTACTAAATAGCTAGGATTATAGAAGTAAACCACCAGCGCTCAGCCAATCTTGTTGCTTTTTCAGATAAGGTCTCAACCCAACTTTACATGGGGTGGACATGAACTACAATTTTTCTGTCTTTGCCTGCTATGTACCATACCTAGCACCAGTCTCTTACACATATATGAAGGCATGGACATTTTTTACAAAAAAAAAAAAAACAACTAGCAAACACAAAAAGGCAACAAAATGTTTAAAGACAAATCTAACAAATGTGAGGAACACACTCTGTAATTAATAGGACCCAACAACTAGCAAATAGGAAAGATACAAATTTTTAGGGGATGAGTTAAATCTCAAAGAAAACAGAGTAAGATATTTGACAGGCAGAGAGGAACTCTCTCACATATAATGTATAACTTACACAAAACATTTTAAAAAGCCTGTGGCAAGTAAGCTCAGAAAGTGGCTCCAATGGCTGCATTGTCAAGCTAGAAGCCTCACTACCGACCTCTCTTGTGATGGAAGTTAGCTACGTATGTTTTATGAACCAAAGTTATTATAATTAGCAAAAAAAATCCTCCCACTTATTATAAGTAACAAATTGTATCCCCTGACTGTAGCAGACTCCTTTGGCTTCTTGGCAATGTTGCTCAGCTGGGTAACACTCTATTGAGAAGTAAGCCCTGTAGTAGGCTGCCACTCCACACTCCAACTATACTGTGTTGGTACTTATGAAGATATAAGAATAAATGTATTGGGGCTGGGAAGGTGGCTCAGTGGTAGAGCGCTTGCCTTGCATGCATGAGGCCCTGGATTCGATTCCTCAGCACCACATAAGCAAATAGAAAAAAGCCGGAAGTGGCGCTGTGGCTGAAGTGGTAGAGTGCTAGCCTTGAACTGAAGAGCTGAGGGACAGCACCCAGGCCCAGAGTTCAGGCCCTACGACAGGACCAAAAAAAAAAAAAAAAAAAAAGAATAAATGTTATTAAAATGTAATTTCACTCTTACCCCCATAAGGAAAAAATATAACCATCTTTATTACAATGGCCATTATAAACTTAATCACAAAGTGATTTGCTCACTGACAAAAATTTCCAAAGCAATGTAACAGATGAATCACTATTTACTGAAAAACTTCAGTTTTTTGGGGCTGGGAAGGTGGCTCAGTGGTAGAGCACTTGCCTTGCATGCCTGAGGCCCTGGGTTCGATTCCTCAGCACCACATAAGTAAAAAGAAAAAAGCCAGAAGTGGCGCTGTGGCTCGAGTGGTAGAGCACTAGCCTTGAGCTGAAAAGCTGAGGGACAGTGCCCAGGCCCAGAGTTCAGGACCCACAACCAGACCCAAAAATTAAAAAAAAAAATAAAAACTTCAGTTTTTACCATAGGCAAAAGCATGTGACCTGATCTAAAATCAAATTAAGGGAAAAAGGGCTTGGGGTATAGCTCAAGTGGTAAAAACTTGTGAGACAGAGTTTCATTCTTCAGTACTGCAACCACATATCTATTTCTTTCTTTTCTTCTCTCTCTCTCTCATTCTTTCTTCCTCTCCTCCTTTCTTTCTTCACATCACGAGAAAATAAAAGTAAAATAAGTGCTACAAGGACATGTAAGTGAAAAAGTTAAGCATACCACTGTATACACTCTGGCTCACGTCTATAATCCTAACTACTCAAGAGGCTTACATATGAGGTTTGTGGCTCAAAGCCCACCCAGTCTGGAAAGCCCATGAAAATCTTATCTCCAATTAACTACCAAAAATGCTGTAAGTGGAGCTGTAGCTTAAGTGGTCAAGTGCCAACCTTGAGCAAAGAAGCCTTGGTACAGCACCCAGGCCCCAAGTTCAAGCCCCAGGACCAGCATACATACATACACATGCACACACGCATGCATACTAGGTAAAAATGCTGGGATTCATGCTCAGGAGGGTAAGATCTGAGAACTGAGTTTGAAGCAAGCATGGGCAGACGGGTTTCCAATTAACCAGCAAAACTCTGCAACTTGGAGGTGACTCTAGTGCTAAGAATGCCAGATATGTCTCAGTTCAAGCCCAAGACACTCAGTTCAAACCCAATATCAATATACACACTCGTGTGTGTGTGTGTGTGCGCACACACACACACACACACACACACAGAGGCAGAATTTAAAGTATGAAGTAAAGCTTGTACCATTAATAGATGTCATTAAGTGAATCTTTCCATTTAGTAAAGTTTAGTAAATGCTGTGAATTTTGAGATCTCTATTAGTGTTCAGAATTCTGATTTTTGAGTCCTTGATCTCAGCTGATTTAGGTAAATTTAAGCAATTTTTATAGTTTTTCTAGTAGTACCAAAGTTCATTTGACAGGATTCCTGGTTGTTTTTGTTTGTTTGGAGGTTTTTTGCAGTATCAGAGATCAAACCCAGGCTTTGCACATAAGCAACCACTCCACTGCTGAGCTTCCACCCGTAGCCCTATTTGAGTTTTTTAAAAAATAAATTATTCATACCTTAACTTTTTTTTTTCCTTCTCCAACTGTTTTTCAACACTCAAAAGCTTAACACTGTTTCAGGCATGTTATGTTATCTTATTGGCAGAGCCACATTTACACTAAGGAAGTGACTGTGCAGATTCTAGATTTTGACATACATGCTTTGTAGGTGGGCATTGTGCAAGTAAACAGTACTAAGACTCTAAAATATAAACGAAATAGTATTTGTTTTGTTTTTTGTTTTTGTGCTGGTCCTTGGGCTTGAACTGAGGGTCTCGGTGCTGTCCCTGAGTTTCTTTTGCTCAAGGTCATGCTCTACCACTTGAATCACAGCTCCATCTCTGCGTTTTTGTTTGTTTGTTTTTGGTAGTTTAGTGGAGATAGAGTCTTACAAACTTTCCTTAGATTCAACTAGGTACCTAGCTTGTACATTTGTTGTTTTCTTTTTTACTTTGGAGGAGATGGGGAAAAACAAGTCATTTAAGGATACAGGTGAACCTGTTGCAACAATGAGAAGTACAAGTTGTCATGTCCAAAACGAGCTTTACAACGTCGGTGCGGGGGGGGGGGGGGGGGGGGGGGGGAGGCTGGGCAGAGGCGGAGGCTGGGAAGGAATGTGAAGGGTAAACAAAGGAGGAGGCTGCAATGCTTGGTAAGAAATGTACGCATTATCCTGCCCATGTAATTGTAACCCCTCTGTACAGTATGTTCACAAATAAAATAAAATAAAAAATTTTTTTTAAAAGTTAAGGCTATAAACTGATCATAGTGGTATATAGCTATAATCCCAGCTCCTAGGGAAGCTCAGGTTGGACGATCTTGAGTTCATGGTCAGCCAGGGCAATCTTAACATGACCCTTCTTTCAATCCCCCACCCCTCAAAAAGTAAGAAAATTGCCAAACACTTAACTGGGTTCCAACTCTCTCTCTCTCAAAAAAAAAAAAATACACACACACACACACACACACACATATCTCCAGGCATCAGTAGCTCACACCTGTAATCCTAGCTACTCAGGAGGCTAGATTGGAGAATCACAGGTTCAAAGGTTCAAAGCTAGCCTGGACAGGAAAGTACATGAGACTCTTACCTCCAATAAATTACTAAAAAAGGTAGGAAGGGGAGTTGTGGCTCAAATGGTAGAGCACTATCTTTGAGCAAAAGAAGCTCAGGGATAGTGCCCAGGCCCTGAGAGTTCAAGTCCCAGGACTGACAAAAACAAAAAAACAAAAACAAAAAACCCTCCCCTTGTTCCCTTTTCCAAAGATGGAAAAGTTTATACATATACATACATAGGCATATACACATACATATATGTGAGTATATGTAATGTAAAGTATATATACATGTAAGTATATACATATACATATGTACTCAACATATATACTCAGTATATCTTTTGTTACTTTCATCTTTAAATATATATATTTCAAAATTACATTGAGCAAAGTAAGCCAGGCTCAGAAAGACTAAGGGAACATGTTTTCTCTCTTATGAGATTGTTAGATCTAAGTACAAACATATAAACACATATAGGATCATATGTCTATATAAACCACCAAAGTGAGTAAAGTATGGTATACACAGGAGTAAGACCCATGGTGTAACCTCACTGAACAAGATAGTTTTAATAAAATGAGTCTCAGCAAGCTGAAACATGTCTTGCTTAATCTAGTTGAGGTGGGTGGAGGCTAATGGAAAGAGGGTAGGTGAATAGTCATGAGACTCAATGTACATATGTGAAGCTAGGAAACGATGAGACTGGTAGGACAAGGGTTAAGGAAAATGATGGAAGGGGTAACTCGGATCAAGATGATTGTACACATAAATGTGCATGTTAACTGAAGTCATCTGTTTGACCATAACAATAAGTAAGTTAGGGCTGAGAATGTGGCTCAGTGTTAGAGTGCTTGCCTAGCATGCATGAGGTCCTGGGTTTGATTCCTCAGTGCCACATACACAGAAAGAGCCAGAAGTGGTGCTGTGGCTCAAGTGGTAGAGCACTAGCCTTGAGCAAAGGCAGCTCAGGTTCAGTGCCCAGGCCCTGCCCAGGACTGGCAAAAATTAATTAATTAATTAAAATCAAATAAATTTTCATATTCGAATATTATTCTCTACAACAAAAAAAAAGTTTTCTCTGACCTCTGCTCCAGACAACTTATGTTTTTCTAAGTTTAGGGTGAATTTTTTTTCTAATCCTGGGGCTTGAACTGGGCCTGGGCATTGTCGCTGAGTTTCTTTTTTTGCTCAAGGCTTGTGCTCTACCATTTGAACCATAGCTGTACTTATGGCTTTTTTTTTTTTTTGTCAGTCATAGGACTTGAACTCTGGGCCCGGGTGCTGCCCCTGAGCTCTTTAGCTCAAGGTGAGCGCTCTACCACTTGAACCACAGTACCACTTCTGGTTTTCTGGTGATTAATGGGCGATAAGAGTCTCACCGACATTCCTGCCCAGGGTTGGCCTTGAACTGTGCTCCTCAGATCTCAGCCTCCTGAGTAGCTAAGATTACAGATGTGAGCCACAAGGGCCAGGCTAGAGTGAAATTTTCAATAGCTCTCTCTAGTCAAACTTAATTTCTTTTTCTTTCTTTCTTTTTTTTTTTGACATGTGTCCCGGTGCTTGAGGATAGAACTGGCGGACGAAAAGCCACCGGCACCGAAGACAGGACTCCGAGAGGGCTCGAGCCCTTTCCTTCTGCCTCCGTACATAACGGAGATCGGGACTGCACGCCCGCTCCCCACCAAGAAATGGAGGGCTCAAACTTAATTTCTAGCTTCCTAGAATATACAATACTTACACATACATGACCTCATTAAACAATCTTCAAGCCACCCTATTATGGTTTGAATTGAAAGCTTGATCCTCACTCTAATGTTCAGAGTGAGACTTTTAGGAAGTAAAGGGCTCAGCTTTATCAATCTATCAATTCTTAATAGATTCAGAAAATTGATTAAGACTATTGGAGGTGCAAAAGGTGGAGATTGGAGAAAGTAGGTCACAGTGTTATGCCTTTTGTTACCACAGTATAGTTGACATAATTGTTGTGTTTTTGTTTTTCTGGGAACCCGGGCTTAAAATAAGGCCTTGTACTTCATTAGGCTTGCTTGCAAGGCAAGAGCTCATTCACTTGAGCCACTCCTTTAACCTGGCTCTTAGCTGAAGATGAAGTCTTGAGGACATTTTCTACTCAGATTGGTTTCAAGCCTTGATCTTTCAAGACTCAGCTTCCAGAGTAGCTAGGATTATAGGCATCAGCCACTGGCACTTGGCTTAACATAGTGTATCTTGTTCTAGGCTGCATCTACATTCCTGGCTTTTCAATGATGAGTGGCTTTCTTCTTCCACGTTTCAGTCTCACCACAGGTCTAAAAGCATTGGAACCAAGCAACCATTGGCTGAAATCTCTGAAACGGTGAGTAAAATTAAATCTTTCTCCTTTAAGTTGGCTTGCTGAAGTATTTTGTTATAGCAATGAAAAACTGAATAACAGATCCCTACCAACAAAATCCAAGGACTACTTTAAATCCATACAAACTAACCTTTGGTCAATAAGAAATGAAGTGGTGTTTGAGTGTTATTAACAAGTCCCTTCTCAAAAATTCCCCTCTGCCTGTACCTCACAATCTGATCTTCCTGGCTCTTCTCTTTCTGTTCTCCCATGTCTGTTTTCCTTTTCTCTGCTGGCTGTTTAAATATTGATCATCTGTGAGGCTTCCCTAGGTGCCACCTTCCTGGAGACCAACAAACTTTCTGGTTGTGTATGGCCTACATCGTTTATTATATAAGTCAATAACTCCCAAGTCTATCTCCTTCCACCTGGATGCCTCAGTTGCCATCCTCTCCCCTGCCAACTCCACTTTTATTAAATTTCCTAGGTAGTGTTGAACTTTCAATCTTCCTGCTTCAGCCTCCTGAATAGCTGAGATTACAGATGCCTATCACGGTACTCAGCTACTGCTTCTTTCTATAAAAGTATTCATTATACTTCCCTGACTAAGTCTATCATGCATGGCCAAATGACACATTTTGGGCAATAAAATGTGAATGAAAGTGATATATGTCCCTTCTGAATGAAGCTCTAACTAGAAGTCCATAGTTCTACATAACTCTTCCTCCTAACACCAAAACATGCTCCATTCTAAAGCTGTCCCTTCATCTTAAATTCCTAAGGAAAACAGCTGTGGATACAGCTGTTTTTTGACCTAAACATGAGCAATAAGGCATCCTTTGTTGTTTTAAGACACTTGGTTTTGAAGGTTGTTAGCATAGTAAGAACTGATACACCAAACTAGATGCTTTTCCTCTACAATATCATTTAACATCCAGACATACATGATTATTAAATTACACTATATCTAAAAATTTTTTATACTGTCTTACTCAAATAGACTAGGTTTCAAAAGGTCAGACACGTTAGATTGTGTTTCTTTTTTGTCTCTACCACCTTAATAGTAGTAGACTGATAAATATTTAGTGAAAGAACTACAAAGATACTTGCATTTTCCAGTAAATGTAGTTACAAAAGTCAACTAGAAAATATAAAAAATAGGACTGGGAAGGTGGCTCAGTGGTAGAGCGCTTGCCTTGCATGCCTGAGGCCCTGAGTTCGATTCCTCAGCACCACATAAGCAGAAAAAGCCGGAAGTGGCGCTGTGGCTCAAGTGGTAGAGTGCTAGCCTTGAGCTGAAGAGATGAGGGACAGCGCCAAGGCCCAGAGCTCAGGCCTCACGACTGGACCCAATAAATAAATAAATAAATAAAAATAACATTCTAAAGAAAAGCTGGAGGATCTGGGAAGGTGGCTCAGTGGTAGAGCACTTGCCTTGCATGCCTGAGGCCCTGGGTTCGATTCCCCAGCACCACATAAGCAAAAAGAAAAAAAGCTGGAAGTGGAGCTATGGCTCAAATGGTAGAGCGCTAGCCTTGAGCTGAAGAGCTGAGGGACAGCGCCCAGGCCCAGAGTTCAGGCCCCAGGACCGGACCCCCCCCCCAAAAAAAGAAAAGCTGGAGAGGTCTCATAGCAATTTGTGATTTGTTTCATATAAAATAAGTTTTCTCTAAAATGTTTGGGGAAATATATTTATCAGAGAATCCAATCATACCACTGTACTTGTATTCTCTCAATAACCAGGAAGAAAAAAAGAAAGGTAGAAAAGTAAATATTAAGAGCACGTACTGTACAATTCACATGCCCCCCATGGATCCATTCTTACATATTTTTAGCTACATAAATCCAATATTATTCAGTCTTACTACACACATTTTGACTAAGCATAGTTAAAAAGATAGTAATCAGAAGAAATTTTTTAAAATATTTAACTTCCTGCATACTTATTAAGCAGCTCAGTTGATATAAAGAAGCGCTCAGTCAGTTCTGAATTATCAGTTGTGTTTAAATTGTTGTGTGATCTGAGGTTTCCCCGACTTTAATTTTATAAGACTATGCCTCCCTAAAAGCAAATGTTGCCTAAAAAAAAACAAGATAAAGTTAATATGCTTAAATTAAGTAATAAAAGTGAAATTTTTATATCTGTTGAGAGTCAACATGTCTTCAGAGGAAGTTGGTTGGTGTCGGAAAAATGAATCACATATTTGCAGTATGGTACTAAATTCTATGCATACACATTTTTTTCTTAAACAGCTCTCTCTTTGGTACTGCAGGAATATCATGAGTCTAATGTATACTCAACAGTCAAATTAAGGATTAAACATGATCAAAGTTCAAAATGAAAGAAGGGACAAATCAATGAGAATTACAACAATTGTTAAAATTTCCCAAAGAAAGCACTAAACTTTCACTTTTCCCATTTAGAGCACTAAAAAAATCTAGAACACATCCAAAACATCTCCATATTTGAGATCATTAAGTAGAAAACTCTCCTTATGATAGCAACAGAAATGGGAACTGTAATAAAAGCAAAAATGTTAAGCATTACATAATTTTAGTGTGAATATGTCAGTACTAGGGGCTTGAAACTCAGGTATTTTTGCTTTTGGCTTGGCTGCTTTGGCTCAAGGCTAGCACTTTATCGCTTGAAACACACTTCCATTTCCTATACAAAGCTTTATTTTGTGTGTTTAAAATGGTGACATCCATATGTAATTCAGATTTACCAAGACCAACTTTGCAGATAATCAGAAAATTCAAAGGAAAGACTGGGGGTTTAACACAGCTGGAAGATAGAGTTCTTAGCAAGTGTGAGGACCTGGAGTTTGATCTTCAAAACAAAAAAAGTTAAAAAGTAAAGAAAAAGTGACAGATCAGATGAATTAAATCCCAGCATTAACTGCTACAATTGTCAAGAGCAGTATAGTCACAAAACTGGAGCAATATCTGCAGTAGGTCTTGCTAAAGTAGCTGAACTTGCAATACCAAGTTTTCTTTTGCAGTCCCAACATCCACATACCAATACTCCAAATATTTGGTTTGAGGAATTATATTTTGACAGCAAGACTTAAATATGAAAGTTAAACACTTGATGTCTGTTAGAGAAAGAGTGTGTACATGAAACACAGAGGCTAACAGCTAGCTAACCAGCAGGCCTACACAAAGCAGCAAATTCCAAAATCAATTTTCTATTAAACTCTGTAATTTCCTTAGCACATCTAAGCTTTCATACTGCTAAGTGACAAAACAGTAATAATAAATATTTGTAAAAGAGGGAAGGCCAGCTGTGGTTTCTCATGCCTGTGTAATACCAGCTACTTGGGAGCCAGAGAACAGGAATATTGCAGGCTTTGCCAAGGCAAAAAGTTAGCAAGACCCTCAGTACAACAAAATAAGCCATGTAGTTGTATACATCTTTGTCACAGCTATTTGGGAGCTCACAAGTAGGAGGAGGTTCAAGTCCAGGTGGGCCTAGTCAATAGCTTGACCTTATCCAAAAAATAATGTAAAAAAGGACTAGAGACATGGCTCAGATGGTAGAGCAATTGCCCAGTAAGTGGAAAGCCCAGAGTTCAAATTCCAGTACCTAAATAAATATAATACTAATGTTAATGATAGAGCCATGACACACTGAGAGTGTTTTTAATCATTTTCTCACACGCTATTTAAATAGTTTGTGCATTTTTATATCAGTTTTCAAGATAGCTACAGCTAAAACAAAGGATAAAAGTTTGATACAGTTCTCAAGTCAGATTACTGATAAAGTAGAGGGGAAAAAAGAACTACTAAAATCAAGTATAACCAACTCAAAATGGAACAAAGACATAAGTGTAAGATCTGAAACTTTGAAACTACTAGGAGAAAATATAAAGGAGATGCTTTAGTATGAGCGAAGATGAACCCAAAAAAGCCAATTAAAAAAAAACCCTGACAAATGGGATTATGGGGCTTCTGTGCAACACAGGCAACAAATGAGTGAAGAGACAACCTACAGAATAAGAGAACATATTTATAAAGTATTCTTCTGAGAAGAAATTAATTTCTAGAATATACAAGGAACTCAATTGTTCAACAGAAAACAAAACAAAAAACTCAAATAATTAGATTTTTTAAATGGGCAAATAATCTGAGTAGAAAGTTTTCAAGACAAATAACAAACAAACATGAAAAATAGGTCCAATGTTACTAATCATCAAGGAAATGCACATCAAACCTCCAATATGATTTCATCCTCAGCTAGAAAAACTATTATGAAAAGGAAAAAATAAATACTGACAAAATTATAAAAGAGAACTTTCATCTAATGTTGGTAGGAATGTAAATTAGTACAGCTGTTTTGGAAAACAGGATGAAGGCTCCTAAAAATCATACATAGTTGGGTGTGATGGCTCCTCACATTTATAACCCTAGCTCCTTACGGGGTAGAGACTGGAAGATGGCAGTTTAAGACTAGTCTGGGCATGAAAGTTCATATCATAAAAGTTCAATATCAGAGCCATAGAGAAAGCACAATAGCAGGCACAGTATTTGCCTGTCATCCCAGTACAAAAAGGAAGCACTAATAAAGAGATCACAGTCTAGACCAGCATAGGCATAAAAAAAAAAAAGAACATTTGTGCAAAATTAACAGCAGCTAGATGCTGGTGGCTCACACCAGCAGTCCTAGCTACTTAGGAGGCTGAGATCTAGTGATTGGAGTTCAAAGCCAGGCTCAACAAGAAAGCCTATTAAGACTTTTTTTTTGGGGGGGGGGATCAGTTGTGGTGCTTGAACTCTGGGCCTGGGTGCTGTCCTTCAGCTCTTCAGCTCAAAGCTAGCACTCTACCAATTGAGCCACAGTGCCACTTCCAGTTTTCTAAGTGGTTTATTGGAGATAAGAGTCCTGCTCAGGCTGGCTCCCGAGTAGCTAGGATTACAGGTGTGGGCCAACAGCGCCTGGCTCTATAAGACTCTTATCTCCAATAAACTACCAAAAAACCAAAAGAAGAGCTGTGGCTCAAATGCTAGAGTGCCAGCTTTGGGTCAAAGACCTCAGAGACAGAATGCAGGCACCGAGTTCAAGCTCTAGGACCAACACACACACACACACACACACACACACTCTTAACAACAACAAAAAGTAAAAATTGAGCTACCAAAGGATCCAGCTATTCCACTAATGGGTATATATTTAAATGAACTGAAATCTACACTCATTTATGACAGCACTATTCACAACAGCAAAGATACAGAATCACCCTAGGTGACAAATAGGTAAAGAAAATGTGACACACACATACACACACTCATATACATATACACAATCAAGCGTTATTTGAAGCTAAGTGCTGTAGTTAAGTGCTTTACAATCTTAAAGGTCAATATGTTAAGGCTTGGTTGCTAGCTTGTGGCACTACTGTTCAGTGATGGAACCTTTAAGAAGTAGGGCTGGGCTGGGAAGGTGGCTCAGTGGTAGAGTGCTTGCCTCGCATGCCTGAGGCCCTGGGTTCGATTCCTCAGCACCACATAAGCAAGTGGCGCTGTGGCTCAAGTGGTAGAGCGCTAGCCTTGAGCTGAAGAGCTGAGGGACAGCGCCAGGCCCAGAGTTCAGGCCCCACGACCAGACCCCCCCCCAAAAAAAAGTAGGGCTTACTACAGGGAAGCTAAATGGTTGGAAAATGTCCTTTGAAGAGATACTGGGAGCCCAGCCCCTTGTTTGCATCTGCCACCATGAAGTAAGTGGTTTCCCCTGCCACACACTCTCCCTAAGGATGTGCTGCAGCCTCACCACAGGCCCAAAAGTAACAACACCAGACTGACACTTCTGAAATTGAGAGCCAAAATTAACTTTTCCTCCTAATCAGTTGATTTATGACAGGTATTTGTTACAGCAACAAAGCTAAGTCATGAACAAGTAAACTAGGTTCATCCAAACAAACTTCCATACTTTACCAGAGGAGTCAGTGTTCTAACAGAGGGGAAGAAGGGGTACAGGGTAGGAAAGAATAATGGAAGATATGATGAAGAAGCACAACACAATAGTAGGCAATTCCTATGGTGGCAGACCAGAAGTTATCTACTTTCCAGATGCAGCAATGACAATAGTACAAAAGACATCAACCCATACCAAATGTTAGCACTGAGTTATCTAGTGCTCAAGGAATGCTACAGCTGTGTCAGCACCAGACTACTTCTGTGGCATGATTTTGGTTATGAATCTAACATTCAAATTTCTAAACCTGGATGTCCATCCCTCTTTAAACCCTTTGCACATACTTTTTTGCTCTGCTTAAATCAACTATAGGCAGTGCTGGGGAATATATCTGAAACTATATCCAATACTGCTCTTATAAACTCAACTGCCTCTTAAAAACAGCCCTCTGGTTTTATGTCTTCTTTTTTTTATCAGTTGTGGGGCTTGAACGCAGGACCTAGGCACAGTCCTTGAGCTCTTTTTGCTCAAGACTAGTGCTCTACCACTTTGAGTCACAGCACCATGTCCTGTATTCCTGTGATTAATTGGAGTAAGAGTCTCATGAACTTTCCTGCCCAGGCTGGCTATTCACTGTGATCCTCAGATCTTGGCCTCCTGAGTAGTGAGGATTACAGGCATAAAACTAGTGCCCAGCTGGTTTTATGTCTTTTAATGAAAATCTTCACATAACAAAACAAACACATATGTTATTCTCTACTTTCAATCTCTAGCATCTAATTCAAATCTACCTTTCTAGACAAACAAGCCATCCCATCTTTATGATACAGTGCTCTTTAGTCTTAATTCTTAATATCTCTTAATTCTTCCCTAATTCTTTTTTTTTTTTTTTTGGCCAATCCTGGGGCTTGAACTCAAGGCCTAGGTACTGTCCCTGAGCTTCTTTTGCTCATGGCTAGCACTGTACCACTTGAGCTACAGTGCACTTCTGGCCTCTTCTGTATATATGGTACTGAGGAATCAAACCCAAGGCTTCATGCAGGCTAGGCAAGCACTCTAACACTAAGCATCATTCCCAGCCCTATTCCCTAATACTTTATGGCTGTTTGCTTTTGCTTCCCATATAAACCAAAAGCTCTTTGAAGACTGATGTAACATCTTAATACCTTATTTGCCATGTTGCCTGATATGGCATAACAAGCTTTTACATGTTTCCTGGTTGACTAGATTCTTGCCTTTTAACTTGTCTCCTTTCATTTCCTTTCCTTCAAGTATGTTCTGATTTTTCTTGCTTTTAGAGGGAAACTACACAAACTTAATAGTATTATATAACAGATATCAATTAAAACTATTTTTAAAGTGTTCAAAAGAATTTGCCTACTTATGAAACTCTAAAGACAGATATTTAAGCTGGGCATCAGGGGCTCATACCTGTAACCCCAACAACTCAGAAGGATTGATGATCCAAAGCAGATCAGGAAGAAAAACCTTCTATCCTCTATTTCCAATTAACCAGCAAAATGTCAGACTGGAGCAAGCTGAGTTCAAGCCCCAGTATTGGGGCACACTTAGAAAAATTAGCATACAGGTATTATTGTGCAAACATACCAACTGAGCTAAGAAGAAAAAAATAGCCACAAGTACATGTCAGGTGCTTTATATAAATTTAAGTGTTTCACATAAACTCTAAATCTAATTAAAACAAGCCAGGTGCTTGCTGCTCACGCCTGAATCCTAGTTACTGAGAAGGCTGAGATCTGAGTATCACAGTTCAAAGCCAGCAGAGGCAGGAAAATCCATGAGACTCTAATCTCCAATTAACTGCCAGAAAACCAGAAGTGGGGCTGTGGCTCAAACTGGCAGTGCACTAGCCTTGAGCAAAAGAGCTCAGAGACAGTGCCCAGGCCCTGAGTTTAAGCCTCATGACCAACGAAAAAAAAAATCCTGACTACAGTTCTATGAGGTGAATTCCATAGCCTTCTTTTCCCTTCCCCCACAACTCCTTTTTCTTTGGTTGGGAGCAATACTGGGAGTGGAATCCACAGCCTTGCACTTGTGAGGCAAGTACTCTACCACTAAGCTATACAGCTAAATCTAGAGGAAAAAGGGGGGAGGGGGTAAAGAAAATCTGAAAGTCTCTGGGGAGGAAAGTAGATCTGGTTTTCAAATCTCTGAGTAGTTGAGCACTGGTAACAGAAGCCCAATTGGAGGCAGAATACTTAAATTTTTTGGAGTTTGGCTACCTGAGTAGAGTCTGCTAACCTGCGGGTTTGCACTTCCCAGAATAACACATCATTCTCTTCCAGCCCTTTCTGCCTTAACCACACAGTTCCCTCAGGTTAGAATGCATGCTCTATTTTATCCAGCCTGCAAAACTCTATTCATTTTTCAGTGTCTTAAAAACAACTTTTGTGAAGTCCTCTTCATTCCTCCCACATTTTCTGCCCCCATTTCCTGGATAAGGAACACATCACACATCACTCTTTTAGTTTCCTGCAAACAATGATTCACAGATAGTTCTATTGTTGAACTGATTTGTACTGTAATTCATTTACAGGACAACTTCCTGGGCATTAGACACGGAGAGATACTAGGTAAAGATTAGAATGCATAATAGACTCATGTTAAGTTCAACTACAATTTAAATATCACTCATTCTAAGAATATTTTATTAGCCTTTATGTGTGTGTATTCATCAAAAATTCACTAAAAGTAAAATCTTTATCTTGTACTTCCCAGGTCCAGATTGGGACTACTGCTGTATTACTTCAGCCACAGCTCCACTTGCAACTTTTTGCTGGTTGGAACTAGTGTTTCGGACTTACCTGCCCAGGCTGACTTCAAATCACAATCCTGATTTCAGCCTCCTGAGTAGCTAGGATCACAAGCACCTAGCTACAGACTGAGACTGTTAAAAGTGTACTTTATCAACCATTTCTTTTTTTTTTTTTTTTTTTTTTGAGTCTGGTCGCCTGAACTCGGGGCCTGGGCACTGTCCCTCAGCTCTTCAGCTCAAGGCTAGCGCTCTACCACTTGAGCCACAGCACCACTTCCAGCTTTTTCTGCTTATGTGGTGCTGAGAATCAAACCCAGGGCCTCATGCATGCAAGTCAAGCACTCTACCACTGAGCCACCTTCCCAGCCCCAAATAAATAAAATTTTACATGGTCAAATAATTTTTTCCAAGATTGTTTCATTCATTTGTATATATTCTAAAACCCAAATCTGATGCTTAAGTGCATGCCAAAAACAAAATGTATTGTTAGGAGGCACATTTAGAAAAATGTTAGCTGACTCAGAAATAATTACCTTGAGGTTTTTCAGTCTTTGAAACTCTAAAACATGACAAACATTTGGGTTTGCATCACAAGACAAAAGCTAAGTCACCTTTGAAGATAACCAAAAGACATACTTTATTAAAATTGTTATTTTATTTATTTATTTTTTGGTTGTGGGGTCTGAACTCTGGGCCTGGGTGCTGTCCCTCTGCTCTTCAGCTCAAGGCTAGCACTCTACCCCTTGAGCCACAGCACCACTTCCAGCTTTTTCTGCTTATGTGGTGATGAGGAATCGAACCCAGGGCCTTATGCATGAAAGGCAAACACTCTACCACTTGGCCACCTTCCCAGCCCTAAATTTTTTTCTTTTTTTTTTTTTGTCAATCATGGGGCTCGGACTCTGGGCTTGTGTGCTGTCCCTGTGCTCTTCAGCTCAAGGCGAGCACTCTTACCGCTTGAGCCACAGCGCCACTTCCCATTTTCTAGTGGTTTATTGGAGATAAGAGTCTCATGGACTTTCCTGCCCGGGCTGGCTTTGAACTGCGATCCTCAGATCTCAGCTTCCTGAGTAGCTAGGATTACAGACATGAGCCACCGGCACCCGGCTAAAATTGTTATTTTTTAAGAAGATAGTTCGAATAAATGTCTAGCACTTAACTTTATTAAGGGGAAACAAAGTCTATATTCTAGTTCTAACTACCTTAGTTACTACTACATGGTAGCCTTGTGTAAATAACCTCTAAATACCAGACTCTATTGAACAAAAGGGAGCCAGGCTGTTGCTGCTCTACACCTCTCCTAAGCTTCTACAAGTGATATACAGATCACATGAAGTAATTATCTCTACCAAGGAAGTAGTTTTACCTAATAATGGATATATATGTAATAGCTCAAAATTAGTATCATCAACCACAAAATGTGCAATTCCAAAACACCTGGAGAAGTGTCTTGCATAGTGTGCAAGTGTTTTGCACATTCCTCTGAGAATGAACCCAGAGGAGTTTATGACAAGCAAGTGTCCTATCTACCACTTAAGTCACAACCCTAGTCCTTTTCTGTAATAATTTTATTTTTGATACAGGCTCTCACAACCTTTGTCTTGGCTGGCCTGCAACTCCTGATCTTTCACTCCTTGGGATTACTGGCATGTACTACCATGCCCAGTTGCAATTCTCAAAAAGTAAAAATTGTACAAAAACTACATATTAGTAACTGAGTCCATGATCTCAAATTAAGAACTTGAATGACCTCTACCCTAACCATCCAGGGGTATGCAGAAATTGAGACTGCACTGTCAGCAATTTGCTCATTCCAACATTTACATAGTGCCTATTCTTTATTCTCAAGAGCACACATCTGACAGGACAATAGTACATTTGCATTATACTTATTTTGTTGCCTACAACCCTAAAAAGAAATCATTTGCAAAGCTCTACAGGCATATATAGAGAGAAGCAATTATTTCATCATAGACTGAGAGTCAGAGCAAGTTTCACACAAGAACTAAGCCTTGAGGGATAGGGAAGAGGTCATTCTGGAAAAGTAAACATCGAAAAAGGCCTTGTTCTAGGAACAGTAAGCACTTTCTACAGCTAGTTTGAGATGAAGGGAAAAGAGTAACTGAAGATGAATGTGGAAAAAAAAAAGGAAAACAAAGCTGGAAAGAAGGAAATGAGATGCATGTTTTAATTTTACAAATTAATTGGACAAAAAAAATCAAGATTTTTTGAGCAGGGGCATAAATTATCTATAGTACTAGTAAGAAAAGTACATACTGAAGGAGAGAAAAAGTCTTCAGAACATTTCAGCAGCTATTAAATGTCACCCTTGTTCTTCCCAACTCAACCCTACCCACTCCACCACTTTTTTTTTTCCACTGCTGGGGATGGAACCCATGACCTCAAGTATGCTAAGTAAGCTCTCTACCACTGAGATATATGGTCAACCAGCCTTTCTGCATTCCAAGAACTTTAAAAACCAATCTCACAATCTTTTCACTTAAACCCTAAATGACAGACACTCTCCTTCCTATTTATCAAAGAGAATAGAGAGTAAGCTCTAAAATAAATAACACTTAAGAAAACCAAATAGGAGTCTGAGAAGGTAAAGAGTGAATTTAATCTAAGAAGTAAAGTCAAATAATTGAGGACACACACACACACACACACACACACACACACACACACACACACACACACACACACACACACACACACACCTCGGCACTGTCCAAAGCACCACTTCAGCTTTTCGGTGGCTAAACAGAGAAGAATTTCCTGGATTTTTCCTGCCTTTGCTGGCAGAAGCCTCGATTCTCAGATCTCATCCTCCTGAAAAGCTAGAATTACAGGCATAAGCCACCAGTGCCTGGCTACTATCCATAGTTTTAATAACCTGAAATAATAAAATGGGGGAAGGGAAAGTAGAAGAAAAATGAGGGAAAGGTTAACAGGTTTGACAAGAAATGGACTTATTACCTTATTTATGTAACTGTAACCCCTCTGTACATCACACCTTGACAATAAAAAAAAAAATACTCTTGGGCTGGGAAGTTGGCTCAGTGGTAGAGCGCTTGCCTTGCATGCCTGAGAACCTGGGTTCCATTCCTCAGCACCACATAAGCAAAAAGAAAAAAGCCGGAAGTGGCCCTGTGGCTCAAGTGGTAGAGTGCTAGCCTTGAGCTGAAGAGCTGAGGGACAGCACCCAGGCCCAGAGTTCAGGCCCCACGACCGGACCCAAAAAA
>NW_012267228.1:24189052-24226857 GCF_000151885.1 Dipodomys ordii
GCAGCCCGGCCGGCGGGAAGTTGACTCCCGGACGCCGGGGCTCCGCGGCTCAGCACGCGGGCCGCCTCCCCTCAGCGCCGGCCCCGGGAGGGTCGCATCTCAGGGACGACGAGCCGCGGCTCCCGGAGGACGGGGCGGTGGGGGAGGAGCCGGCCCGGAGGGCGAGGGAGAGGCCTGGAGGCCCCGGGTTGGGTTCGCCGCAGCCTCCGCCACTCGCGGCCAGCGCGGCGAGCTCAGGCTGTGCCCGGCGAGGCAGGAAACTTTCCGACCTGGTGGGGAAAACACCAAAACAAACGGCCGTCAGCAGCCGGTGCCCGCCCGCCTCAGCCCCGGCCCCGGCTCCGCCAGCCTCCCGCCAGCCCCCGTCGCTGCCCACGACCTCAGCCGACCTCTCTGCGAGCGGGCTGCGGGGATGCGGAGCCAGGACGCCCGGACGCGTCCTGCCTCCTCCGCCGCTGCCACCGCCTCGGCTTACCTTGCCAGCGCCGGCCGCCATAGTGACTCTGACTGAAACCTACCCGGTGCACCGCCACGGGAACGCGCACCCTTTTCAAGGGCCCTCCTACCCCCTCTCCCGCACCGTAGTCGGGGGATGACATGTGAGCGACGCCACGGAATCCATGTTTGATAAGGGCAGGAAAGAGGGCAAAGTAATTTTTAACGAACCTCTTAGGCGCCATCTTTGTTCAGGGCTAGAGGCTTCAAAGGTCGGGACAACCTTGACGACCATTTTGGTTAAGGGCAAGGGAGAAGTTGAGTGGTTGAAGATTTCACGAACGAACAGCGCTGAGTTCCTACTTCATCTGTGTAGTCAGGAGGCACCAGTTTTTGCTCGATTTTGTCCCCTGTAGTCCTCACTGATAGTTCTGGTAAGTAAAGACCGCAGACTCGGTCAAAGGAGATGGTCATTAGCCGCCATTGTGGGTGTGGGCATCGCTGTCACCCCACAGGCACCCTGTGAGAGGGCAACAAACTCCCCAAGTCTGAAGACCTGAGAACACAAGGCTCGTCCTCCTCCGGGGAAATTCTTCTTTGTTTGGTACCTGGAGGAAAACTCGCCATTCCCGGGTTCCATTTCGAATGCCCATCCTTTCTGCTGGACCTCCTGTGTTCCCCGGGTGCCCCGGCGCGGATTCTACCCCGGAAGGAGTGAGACTTGAGAAAGTTGTTTAACAGCCGGTTGCTTTGAAGGAGTCCATTGCCAAAATGGGGAGGGGGAGGGGGGAGTGTGGCATCACTAACAACCCTGAAGTAGGTAAGGAGTCAGAGGTCTCTGGAAGAAAAGGCTTGGCTGAATGAACATTTCAAGCATAGATGGAAAGGAATTTTAATCATTTTGCATCCTGTTGAGTTC
Organism: Dipodomys ordii; assembly: GCF_000151885.1. Taxonomy (NCBI): domain Eukaryota; kingdom Metazoa; phylum Chordata; class Mammalia; order Rodentia; family Heteromyidae; genus Dipodomys; species Dipodomys ordii. Next base: position 24,190,407 of record NW_012267228.1, read on the forward strand.
ATTCTTGAGATTCCTGTGACAACCCAATACTAACTTGGGACAAGTTTCTAAACTTCTCTCAAGCCTCTTCTTTTCTTCTATAACATGGAGATAATAACACTTAACTCCCTTTTAAGAGAGACTTCAAGATGTCAAACCATGTTGTTCAATTAAGAGTAGTTAATCATTCCAGTACTTATTCTAGGGGGTGTAGCCCTGTCCTATGCTTTGTATTGAACTCTGGGACACAGAAAATGCTAAGAAAATCCTAACCCCTAAGAGAAAATTCCTATCCCCTAAAAGCATAGCCAATATTGTGGGTTAGAGAGGGAGAGCAAGAGTGGTAAATCAGATGCAGACATTATCTTTAATACAATAAGTACCCTTTTTTTTTAGTTGATTTTTGTGCATGTGTGCCAGTCCTGGGTCTTGAACTAAGGGTCTGGGCACTGTCCTTGAGCTTTTTTGCTCAAGGCTAGCCTTCTACCACTTGAATCACAGTTCTACTTTCAGACTTTCAGTGGTTAATTGGACATATGAGCCTCCAGGGCTTTCCTGCCTGGCTGGTTTCAAACTGCAATCCTCAGCTCCACCTCCTAAGTGGTTAGGATTACAGGCATGAGCCACCAATGCCCAGCTAATCAGGAAGATTGGAGGATTGGAGCTCTAGGTGCTAAAGAAGTCCAGGCTACCTTTCTCTTAAAGGTAAGCAAACGGAATGAAGGAAGATAGAACCACAATAAGCAGTATTTTCTGAATGGTTTCATAAGTTTCCAGGAAGAGAAATGGCAAGAAAAGAAATGAGGTTATTTGAAGTGTCCACCAGTGTGTCTGGCACAGTGGCTAAGTAAATATTTGATGCATGAATGAAAATTACAGACTGTTATTCATTATGAGAAAATAAAACAATAATGGCTCAAAGTGAGTATGGAGAGAATATTCATTGTATTATGAAGATCTGGTGTGTGTGTGTGTGTGTGTTGCTAAAAATTAAATTTAAGGCCTCATACATGCTCGGCATATGTTCTATACCCAAGCTACAACCCCATCCTTAAGACCTTATATACTTTTTTAAGGCTCTTTTTTCCCCCCCCAATCCTGGTGCTTGAACTCAGGGCCTGGGCACTGTCCTTAAGCTTTTTCCCCATAGCTCCACCTCTGACATCTTTGTAGTTAGTTGGAAATAAGAGTCTCATGGATTTGTCCTGCATGGGCTAGCTTGAATTTACAGTCTATATAACTCAGCCACCTGAATAGCTAGTACTACAGGCATGACCTACCAGCACCCAGATTTTAAGGTGTTTTTGTTGTTGTTTTGTTTTCAATTGTGGGGCTTGAACTCATGGCCTGAGCACTGTTCCTGAACGTCTTTTTTTTTTTCTTTTTCCTTAAGGGTAGTGCTCTACTATTTTGAGCCACAGTGCCATTTCTAGTTTTCTGATGATTAATTGGAGATAAGAGTCTCATGGACAGCCTGGGCAGGAAAGTCCGTAAGACTCTTTTTTTTTTTTTTGGTTGTGGGGCTTGAACTCGGCCTGGGCACTGTCCCTCAGCTCTTCAACTCAGGGCGAGCACTCTACCACTTGAGCCACAGCGCCACTTCTAGTTTTCTGGTGGTTAACTGGAGATAATAGCCTCATGGACTTTCCTGCCCAGTCTGGCTTTGAACCACAATCCTCAGATCTCAGCCTCCTGGGTAGCTATGCTTACAGGCGTGAGCCACCAGCCCCTGGTCTAAGAGACTCTTATCTCCAGTTAACCAAAAGAAAACCAGAAGTGACACTATGGCTCAAGTGGTAGAGCGCTTGCCTTGATCTGAAGAGCTCAGGGACAGTGCCCAGGTCCAGAGTTCAAAACCCATGACCATCAAAAAATAAAAGGTCTCATGGGCTTTCCTGCCCAAACCTCAGTCCTCAGATCTTAGCCTCCTGAGTAGCTGGGATGACAGGCATGAGCCCTGGCAGCTGGCTTCTTTTAAAGTTCTTTATCATTTCAGAAAAAATATATAGAGTAACATGTTCCAGATACATCATTATAGAGAATAACAAGGGCATATTGGAAATTTTTTTTTACAAGAGAGTGATAGGGGTGGGGGTGGGGTTGTGTGTACCAGTAGTAGGGCTTGAACTCAGAGCCTCACACTCTTTCTTAGTTTTCCTCCTCAAGTTAGGACTGAAGAATTTATGGTCTGGGAGCTGACCTTTAGTGTTTTGCTTGAAGCTGATAGCCTACCACATGAACCACACCTCCACTAGGGTTTGTTGCTTGTTTGTTTGTTTTGCTAGTTAACCAGAGATAAATGTCTCCTGGACTTTCCTGCCTGGGCTGACTTTGATCCTCAGATCTCAGCTTCCTGAGTAGCTAGGATTAGGAAAGAACCACTGATACTGGGCATGTGATTTGGGGGGGAATTTTTAGGTTTGTATGGAATATAGTATGAAAGCCTCTCCTCCATAATGAGCTATGTGCATGAATTTATAAGCCATTTATTCTTTTATTCCCTGTATAGTTAATTGAATATACATTGGGAAACAGATGCTGTGACAGGCCCTGGAAATACAATAATGAAGGGAAAGAAAAAAAAAACAAAAAACAATCTCTCAAGTTGCTGGTAGTTTAGATGATGAAACAATGTGATCCTCTTGCAGTGGAACAGATCAAAAGTAATGAGAGCATGGTGGAATAATTTGAGCAAAGGCTTCCAAAATGAGCATGCGGCTGCGGATCTAGTTCTGGGATACACCACTTGCCTTGCACGTGCAAGGCTGGTGGGGGTGGGGGATAGTACAAGAAGGTCAGTTAATCTGGTACTAGTGGGATAAAGGCATTGTAAGCCAAGAAAATTTCCACAAGGGCCCAGACCCTTGACAGAACTAGACTTTATGGATATTACTAGGAGGTCTGATTACTGGAGTGTAAGTAAGGAGTGGGAGGAGAGTCAGAAGTGTAATTTTATCAAGCAGAAAAGGGCAGATAAGTTGATGTTAGGGAAATGAACTCTAAGGTATGTATTCAAATTTCATGCGATTGTTTCTAACATATTTATAAGATTATTTCTTTGTTGCTTTGTATGTCCCTCCCCCACGGTATAACCCCTATTTTCACTGTATTTGATGTTGGTATAATTTGTGGAGGGGAAAGGAAAAAACAAATCGTTTAAATAGGGATACAGGTAGACCCATTTCAACAATGAGATGTACAAGTCGTTATGTGGAAAAACGAACTTTACAACTTTGGTGAGGGGGGGTGGTGGTGGAGGGAGGATTCGGTGGGGGGGGAGGGGGGGAAGGGATGGGAAGGGGAAACAAAGGAGGAGGCTACAATGCTTGATAAGAAATGTACTCGTTATCCTGCCCATGTAATTGTAACCCCTCTGTACAGTATTTTCACAATAAAAAAAAAAGAAGTGTAGTTTCAGTTGCTGAAAATTTTGTAGGCCATGCAACCAACTCCAGAACATTTCCATCTTCCTCCTAGAATACAACACTAAATGCCAAACGATTTAAGTTTTTCTAAGTCACAGACTCTTGTTAGGATTAAATGAGACCAATATAAGACAAAACGTGAACTACAATGCCTGGAAAATAGTACTCTGAACAGGTTAATTTTTTATTTTTATTGGTCATAGGGCTTGAACTCAGGGCCTAGATGCTGTCCCTGAATTCTTCTGCCCAAAGCTAGTACTCTAGCACTTAAGCTACAGCACCATTTTTTATTTTCTGGTGGTTAATTGGAGATAAGAGTCTCATAGACTTTTTCTGCCTAGGCTGACTTCAAACTGTGATCCTCAGATCTCAGTCTCCTAAGTAGCTAGGATTACAGGCATGAGCTGCCACCACCCAGCCGTTCGTTTTTATTGTTAATGCTTATAGTAAGAATTTTCCCAGCCTTTCACGTAGAGTAAGGAGCAAGTTGTTTTAACTAGTTTGTAAATGAAGAATCTTAGTCATCAATGTGAAAACAAAAAATGTCTCTTTATATTCATTTCTACCACAACAGCTCTTAAAATTAATATTAAACAGACAGAATGGGATTTCTTATGCAAGAAAAAACATGAAATGCTATAACCTGGCAGAGAAGAGACTCCTACCAAGCTACACAGGGATCTGGAAATGCCAAAATGGCATTGAAGGCGTTCTTCACCCACTGCTATTTGGCAAGCACAAAAAGGCTTAAATTAAGAAATCTCTTACATGAGATATTTTGCATTTTAAGCCATGTGGGTGTTCCTCTGTATGAGTCTGTATCCATACAACATTTTAATTAAATTAAAAACATGTCATGATTGAGCAATTGGAATGGCAATATTTCCTTATGTTGTAACTCTGTCTCTCCCTTTTTAAATGTTTACCTTTATAAAGACGTAATTATTAGCAATGCTGTGAACCAGGCTACTTTTTGATCTTAGAAAAAGAAAAAAAAATTGTACAGCTAATATCTTAGTACCATCAAAGATGGTCAATTATTATTATTATTCTGGATATATAGGAGACAGCTTTAACTCAGTTAATACCCAACCTACCCCTCATTGATAATGGCCTAATTGGACTTTAAGTAATGACTGTATACAATAAATTATGGAACACTTACATAATTGCTTAGGCAGATAGCTAGATTACAAATAATATGTAGGTAAGCAAATCAATGAAAGAGGAAGTCAGGATTACTCAAAGATCAAATTTGTATGTTCGTGACACTTTTATGGACACATACTGACTTATTAAAACTGACAGTGATGCTCTTTCCACTAAGGAGAAGTCAACCCTCTTCCCTCTCCGGGAGAGTCTAATGAGTGGAAACTGCCTGTCATTTTCCAGGTGTCAGGGTGGAGCTGCCCAGACATTCCAGAAGCACTGCTCATCACTTTTTGGCTTCCTGGATCTTCAGGAAGTAAGAGAGAAAGAATTACCTAAAGACAAGTGAAGACATTTAGTTTTCATTTATCAACCTGTTTCTGTGAGTATACAAAGAGAGAATCAGGAAGAATCAGTTATTCCATATTCCTTATTTTAAAAGCAAGGAACCTGAGGCCCAGAGAAGGAAACTCTCAAATATGTACTTGCCATGTGGGAGGCATTTTCCTGTAATAACTCTGTGTGGTATTAACTCTAATTTGTTGTTCATGTTGTTAGTGTTTTGCGACAAAGTTTTGCTAGATAGCTCCAAGATGGCCTTGAAATGATATCTTCCTACTTCAAGTGCTGAGATTAAATGCTTGCACCACATGAGATTAAGAAGCAAAATTAAGATTTTTTTTTAAATATGATGGATCCTAAATCACCAGGCTAGATTCAAAGTACATTGTGGAGCCTGAAGCCAGTGGCTCATACTTGTACATTGTAATCCTAGCTGCTCAAGATGCTGATTGCTGTTCAAAGCCAGCCCAAGCAGGAAAGACCTAGAGACTCTAATCTCCAATTAACTGATAAAAAGCCAGAAATGAAGGTGTGAATCAAGTGGTAGAGCTCTAGCAAAAAGCTAAGGGACGACAACCATCCCCTGATTTTAAGCCCCCATACACATACACACACACACACACACACACACACACACGTGCACACACACACGCACACACGCACACACACTAGTATCGTATTTTTAGTCATTTTTATAGGAATGTCAGCTCCCTGCATATATTCTAATAAACAAAAAGAGATAAAGTGAAAGTCCTGTATAGAGATATCACTTATCTAGTGCTGCTAAAAGATTGTCATCTAGATACTTCTGGGAGATTTTTTAAAGTAAAGCACATGAGACACCCTCTTTCGAAAGCACAACATATTTAATAAAATGTGAAAATCAACACTAAGAGTCTTATTCTTTTCATTTTTTTGTCAATACTGGGGCTTGAACTCAGAGCCTCGGTGTTATTCCCTAGCTTTTTTACTCAAGGCTAACACTCTACCACTTGAGACACAACTCTACTTCTGCCTTGTAGTTGGAGGTAGGACTTACAGTTTCTTGCCCCAGCTGGCTTCCAACCGCAATCCTCAGATCTCCGCTTCTTGTGTAGCTAGGAATACAAGCAAGAGCCACCAGTGTCCAGCCTACATAACCATAATTTTTCATGTACAAAGGTCAAAGTGTTTTTAATATAAAAAATAAAAAACAGATATGCATAAAAAAGAGGGAAGGTCTTTAACAACTCTACTGGCAAGGGAGAATCATCATAAGCAGTTTGGTGCTATACAGAAAAATGGTATCCTCTTAAACCTATGACTTTGTTTATGCAGAATGACACATTTGTACTTTTTTTCATCCTCAACCAGAATATTTTCCATGCCTCCTTTAGTAGGCAGGATAATGGCCCCTGAAAAATGTCTACATCCTAATTCCTGAATCATAGACATGTTTGTTACATGGCAAAAGAAACTTTCAGATTATGATTAAGGATACAGAATTTGAGCTGGGGAGATTATCCTGGATTATCTGCTTAGATCTATTCAATCACATGAGTCCTTAAACTTGGAGAGAAAGGCAGAGAGTAGGTCAGAGAGATGTGATATGAAGACTCAACCTCTGGTGGCTGACTTTGAAGACAGAAGAAGGAGGCCAGGAGCTAAAGAACAAGGCATTGTATGAAAGCCAGGGGATGGCAAGTGAAGTGGTCTTCTCCTAGAGTCTCCAGAAAGGAGTTCAGTCATGACAACACCCTGATTTTAGCCTAATCAGACCCTGTCAGATGATAAATTTGTGTTGCTTTTCACCCACTGAAGTTTGTTAATTGGTTGTGGAAGTGAGAGAAAGCAACTGTACCTTTTAACTTTCAATTTGCCTTTGAAATGTCTTTTTTATCTTCTGTTTGGCCTTGACAGCAATGATGAGTAATACATTGGGAAAATAAAGGCAAGCTCTCTAGATTTTTCTCTGAGACAGGGATTAGTTCTTTTGTGGGTTATTTGGGGCTAAGGCTGGGCATTTAAATTCTCTATACTAACAGATTAGGGAAGAGATGGTTCTCCCATTCTTCAAAGAAATTTACTTGGAGTTATGAAACTTGTTTTGCAGAATAGTATACTCTTAATCTCCCTCACAGATCTTTGTGATTGCCTTTCATAGCATTTGTAACAATTTAACTAATGTAACATCTTGATTAATATTTGTGTCCTGTTGGGACTGTAAGAAGTGTGACAAAAGGCCCTATTTCTGGTTTCATTATTTGTGCCAATAGCAGGGTTTGTCTTAGGACCTTGCACTCATTCACAGCTTGTTGGAGTTTTGTTTTTGTTGTGTGTGTGTGTGTGTGTGTGTGTGTGTGTGTGTGTGTGTGTGAAGGCTTGAACTCAGGGCCTTGCATTCTGGCTTATGCTAGTACTCTACCACTTGAATTACTCCTCAATCTTGGCTTTTTTTTTTTTTATTTGTGAAAATACTGTACAGAGGGGTTACAATTGCATGGGCAGGATAATGTGTACATTTCTTACCAAGCATTGCAGCCTCCTCCTTTGTTTACCCTTCACATCACTTCCCAGCCTCCCCCCTCCCCCCATCCCGAACCTTCTCCTTCCCCCCTCCCCCTCCCCCCCCCCCACCGACGTTGTAAAGTTCCTTTTGGACATGACAACTAGTACTTCTCATTGTTGCAACAGGTCCACCTGTATCCTTAAACAACTGGTTTTTCCCCATCTCCTCCACAAGTTATACTGACATCAAATATAGTGAAAGCAGGGGTTATACTGTGGGGGAGGGACATACAAAGCAACAAAGAGATAATCTTATAAATTCGTTAGAAACACATGCATGAAAGAAAAAACATTAAAATACATATCTAAGGGTTCATTTTCCTGACATCACATTATCTGACCTTTTCCGCTTGACTCATACATATACTAGATATTGCAAATAAGGGAAACCATGGGACCTATCTTTCTTTGGGCTTGGCTTACTTCACTTAATATAATTTTTTCCAAGTTTTTCCATTTCCTAACAAATGGGGCAATGTCATTCTTTCTGATGGAGACATAGAATTCCATTGTGTATATATACCACATTTTCTTGATCCATTCATCTACTGAGGGGCATCTGGGTTGGTTCCATATCTTAGCTATGGTAAATAATGCTGCAATATACATAGTTGTGCTGGTAGCTTTAGTGTGGTCTTGTTTGTAAGCATTTGGGTAAATGCCCAAAAGTGGGATTGCTGGGTCGTAGGGGAGTTCTATGTGAAGTCTTTTGAGGAACCTCCATACTGCTTTCCAAAGTGGTTGGATTAGTTTACATTCCCACCAACAATGCAGTAAGGTTCCCTTCTGTCCACATCCCCTCCAGCATCTGTTGTTATTAGAGTTCTTGTCAATCTTGGCTTTTTGATGATTAATTGGAGGTGAAGCTACAGAGATTAGCTAGGATTACAGCAATGATCCACACCAGTGTCTAGCCCTCTTTCTGCTTTCTGTTAGGTCTCCAACACCTGTCAGAATTGCTGGCACATATTGTATTTATTCACAAATTTGCAGTGCTGAGAATCAAACCCAGGACTTTGCACAGACTATGTTCTGCCACTGAGTTACACCCCCTAGTTTTTAATATTTATTAAATGATTACATATTTGACAATTCAAAGATAAAGCCAAGCTCTGATTCTTTAGTGTCTGTAAAGCTCAACTGCTTTACTCAAATGACAAATACATTTTAAAAAGAAGGAAGAAGAGGAAAAGCTGTTTTCAATATGAGTTTAAGAACCCCTTTGCAGACAACTATACTCTTAAGGAGATTTTCCCCCCATAATGTTGGCTCAGATTACACTGTCAGAATTTCATTCTGGAGACATCAGTGTGTTAGTACATATGGGTAAGTTCCTGCTAAAAGTTGTCCCAGGAGGTCAGGAACAGATTGTCAAGAGAGACAATGAACAGTGTCTTTACTTCCTGCTGGCAGCCAGCCCCAGTGCCAGGCAGGCAGGGAATCCACTCTGGGCTATTATGCTCAAATCAGATTGCATTGTAGGACAGGAGCACCCAGGTGGGAGCAGTGTGGGGGCGTGGCAGTTAAAATAACCTCTGATGAAGACAGTGCCCCTTTGCTGGAGACATTCCAAAGTGTTGCAACAGAAGGGCCATTCTGTTTTTCTGGAACGTTAATTTCTGGGAGTGTGAAAAATAGGATGTCATTAGACTACAGTGCAGAGCTCTGCCACATTGAGGAAGGGTGTCCCCAGGGCTAACTTTCTTCTGTGCAGAAAAAGTCACAGTTCTATTTGGGCAAGTGTTTCTGAAAGAAAAAAATAAATTACAGTCAGCTCTTACTGATGAGTTCTGTTTTTCTTTCTTTCCTTCCTCCTCCTCCTCCTCTTCCTCTTCTTCTTCTTATTATTTTGTCAGTTGTGGGGTTTGAACTCAGGGCCTGGGTACTGTTCTTGACCTTCATTTGCACATGGCTACCTCTCTCTACCACTTGAGCTACAACTCCACTTTTGGCTTTTGGTAGTTTATTGGAGATAAGAGTCTCATGGACTTTCTTGCCTGGGTTGGCTTCAAACCATCAGATTTCAGCCTCCTGAATAGGTAGGATTACAGATCTAAGCCTCTGGTACCTGGCTGACTTCCAGTTATTTTTTATTTTATTTATTTATTTTTGTCGGTTGTGGGCCCTGAACTCTGGGCCTGAGCCCTGTCTGTCAGCTCTTCAGCTCAAGGTTAGCACTCTACCACTTGAGCCATAGCACCACTTCCAGCTTTTTCTGCTTGTGTGGTGCTGAGGAATCAAACCCAAGGCCTCATGCATACAAGGCAAGCACTCTACCACTGAGCCACCTTCCCAGCCTCTTACTTCCAGTTTTTTGTTGATTAAATGGAGATAAGAATCTTAAGCACTTTTCTGCCTAGACTGGATTTGAATCATGATTCTCAGATCTTAGTTTCCTGAGTAGCTACAATTAAATTACAGGTATGAGCCACCAGCACTCAGCTTCTGTGTTTTTGTTTTTGGGGTTTTTTTTTTTTTTGCCTGTCCTGGGTCTTGAACTCAGGGCTTGGGCACAGATTGTCTCTGAGCTTCTTTGGCTCAAGGCTAGTGCTCTACCACTTCAGCCACAGTGCCACTTCAGGCTTTTTTCTATTTCCGCGGTACTGAGGAATCGAACCCACATTCCCAGCCCCTGGCTTATATTTTCTTTTTTTTTTTTTTTGGTCGGTCGTGGGGCTTGAACTCTGGGCCTGGGTGCTCTTCAGCTCAAGGCGAGCGCTCTACCACTTGAGCTACAGCGCCACTTCCAGTTTTCTGGTGGTTTATTGGAGATAGGAGTCTCACAGTCTTTCCTGCCCAGGCAGGCTTTGAACTGCGATCCTCAGATCTCAGCCTCCTGAGCTAGGATTACAGGTGTGAGCCACCAGCGCCCGGCTTCGGCTTATATTTTCAAACAACAAAAACCTGACCCTGGCTAGCCAAGATTTTGGAAATGTATTAGAATGCATGGGGACTCAGAGCATGAAAGACATGGTGAAGAAATGTGTCTGGAAGGAAGGAAGTAGAGCTGATGAGTAAGAGCCACTGAGTAGCCACTTTACAGCCTTGTCAGTGCCCTATCTTTAGAAGTCATCTCTCCCCCTACCCTCCCTAGTCTTTGAATCTCTTTTCTTAATGTTCAAAGAGTTGAGGATAGCGAGGTGCTGGTAGCTCACGCCTGTAATCCTATCTACTCAGGAGACTGAGATCTGAGGGTCCTGGCAGAAAAGTCCGTGAGACTCTTTAATTAACCACCAGAAAACGGGAAGTGTTGCTATGGCTCAAGTGGTAGAGTGCTAGCCTTGAGCTGAAGTGCAGAGGGACAGCTCTCTGGTCCAGAGTTCAAGACCCATGACCAACAAAAAAGAAAAAAAAAAACAACGGTTGAGGATATAGCTCAATGGTAGAGCACTTTCAAGACCCTGGGTTTGATCCACACAGTTGAAAATGCCTTCTAGACATATTGATAAACACTATAATCTCAGCTATTTGGAAGACCAAGACAGGAGGAGGAATATGAGTTCAAAAACAGTTTGAATTACATAGTTAGACTCTGTTTCCAAATTAAAAAGAAAAAAATCATACCCAAAGGCTGATTGATCTTCATTGAGTTACATGTTCATTTTATGATTAGGAGATCAGGTCACTTTGAAGGACAGTCCTGGTAACTCTGTATTCGATGGAAGAAGAGCTGTTGCTAAGGAGGGGAAGGGTAGCTGAGTAGGCAAACCCCATCAGATGATCAGATGTGCACTCATCAGCTTACTCACTGTATGTAGCCCGGAAATCTAGTCTCCTAAAACTCCCAGCAATGAGATATGCTGCCTATGGAGTCCATTTCATATAAAAGAGTAGGTAGAAGTAGCCATATCCCCACCACCACCAGAAGTATCCATGTAATGTCTTGGATTTTAGGAAATACACATTGAAGTAGTAAGGGATTTTAAAAAAAAAAGTAGGAAATATGCAACCTGCTCTCAAAATATTCAGAAGAAAAAAAGAGAGAGAAGGAAGGAGAATTCTTCGAGATGTTTAAAAATAGTGCATTTAAATGAAGGGTATGTGGGAGTTCCTTATGTTGTTCTTGAAAGGTTTCTCTCTAATTTTGTAGTTTCAAAATGAAGTTGAAAACAAAGGGCAATGGTCAGGGCAAAAGGAAATGCATCTCTCCACTTGCATATCCAAAAGTTTTTTTTAATAAATTATTATGTGACAAGCGAACATTTGTTATGGTTGTATTTTTAGATCCAAACTCTCTAGGGGAAGTCTGTAGTGCCAAGACATGTACTCCATGGTGAATTATTTCTATTCGTGTGACAGAGCTCTACTGTGAACCTGTAAGATACTGGATAAGGCCTATCTGTTTACTCCTCCTAAGTCTAAGTGGGTGGAGACTTCCTTTAGCTTTTATACTTTTGTTTTAAAGGTTGTTTGGGGACTGTGTTTCAGACACAGTGTATATAGTTAATGCTTAATACTTTTTTGTTGTTATTTGAGACAGTCTTTCTATGTAGCACCAGGCTGGCTTCCAACTCAAGATTTACTGCTTTAGTCTCCTAAGAGCTGCATTTACAGGCATGTATCACCACACCCAGCTTGCTTTATGTGTGTCTGTATGTGTGTGTGTATATATATATATATATATATATATATATATACAAGTAATAACCAAGTATTTTTTCTCTACCATGTTCTTTGTCTACATTGGATTTGAATATTGCTGCCTTCACAGTCATTTCCTATTACAAAAAGCTTTCAAGCCAGGGACCAGCAGCTCACTGTTACTAATCCCAGCTATTTAGGAAGCTGAGATCTAAAGATTGTTGTCTGAAGCCAGGCTGATCAGGAAAGCCTAAGAAATTCATATCTCCAATTACCCAGCAAAAAGCCCCAAGTAGGGCAAGGAATGTGGCTTAAGGAGGCCCTGGGATTCCTTGGTACCACACAAATACAAAAAATAAATTAAAAAAAATTTAACTCTAGACATCGGTGGCTCACGCCTGTAATCCTAGCTACTCAAGAGGCTGAGATCTGAGGATCATGGTTCAAAGTCAGCCCAGGCAGGAAACTCCTGAGACTCTAATCTCCAATAAACCACTCAGACACCAGAAGTAGTGCTGTGGCTTAAGTGGTATAGAGCGCTCACTTTGAGCTGAAGAACTGAGGGACAGTGCCCAGACCCAGAGTGCAAGCTCCACCACCACCCACCAAAATAAATAAATAAATAAATAAATGGTCATAAATAAATAAAAAAGTTCCAAGTGAAGCTGTGGCTTAAAGGGTAGAGGTCCAGCCTTGAGTGAAAAAACTAAGGGACAGTGCCTAGGCCCTGAGTTCAAGCCCCAGTACTGGAACAAAAAAAAAAGATTTCAGTTTGTAAAATAATAATAATTACTGTAGCAATGGTATTAGCAAAGTGTTGGAACAATCATTTATGGAGTGCTGATAGATTCTTTCAATGTATTCCAATTTCAGTATTTTACAGATGATAAGAAAGAATAAGATAGCCAGGCTCCAGTGGCGCCTGTAATCCTACCTACTTCGGAGGCTGAGATCTGAGGATCACAGTTCAAAGCCAGCTTGGGCAGGAAAGTCCATGAAACTCTTATCTCCAATAAACTACTCAGAAAACCGGAAGTGGGGCTATGGCTCAAGCGGTAGAGCCCTGGCCTTGAGCTGAAGAGCTGACAGACACCACCCAAGCCCAGAGTTCAAGCCCCACAACTGACCAAAGAAAGAAAGAATAAGATAAATCTCTAAGAGTGAATGTGGAATAATTTCCAGATTTGAAAAAAATAAGTAAAGCCTGGCGAGGATGGCTCATGCCTATAATCCTAGCTACTCAGGAGGCTGAGATCTGGGGATCATGTTCTGAGGCCAGCCTGGGCAAAAAGTCCCTGTGAGACTCATCTCCAATTAACCACTTAAAAACCACAAGTGGAGCTATGGCTCAAAGTAGTAAAGCGCTAGCCTTGAGCAAAAGAGCTCAGGGGCAGGGGCCAAGCTCCGAGTTTGAGCCCCACAAGCAAAAAAAAAAAAAAAATAAATTGTATGATATGCACCTAGGAAGCTAAGGCAAGAGGACTGAGATCGTCCTGGACTATACAGTGAGGATCTGGCTCAAAACAAACAAAAAAAAGTAGGGACTGGGAAGGTGGCTCAGTGGTAGAGTACTTGCCTCATATGCATGAGGCCCTGGGTTCGATTCCTCAGCACCACATAAGCAGAAAAAGCTGGAAGTGGCGCTGTGGCTGAAGTGGTAGAGTGCTAGCCTTGAGCTGAGGAGCTGAGGGACAGCACTCAGGCCCAGAGTTCAGGCCCCACGACTGACAAAAAAAAAAAAAAAGATAAAAATATGAATCATCTCTAGGAATGGATGTTCAGAAAACAATGTGCAATACATTGTATTTTTAAAAGTTTTTAAAACTTGCAAGAATGAGTAAGCAATGAATAGACACTATTTTTACCTGCTCAGCACATGCCTGTTACAGGTCTATAAAAATAATTTTTATGGGGCTGGGAAGGTGGCTCAGTGGTAGAGTGCTTGCCTTGCATGCATGATTCCCTGAGTTTGGTTCCTCAGCACCACATAAGCAGAAAAAGCCAGAAGTGGCTCTGTAGCTCAAGTGGTAGAGAGCTAGCCTTGAGATGAAGAGCTGAGGGACAGCGCCCAGGCCCAGAGTTCAAGCCCCATGACCGACATCATCATCATCACAATAATACTTTCTAGGACAATATAGAGGATAAATGATAACTTTTGTAAAAGGGAGCTATGAGAACAGAAACAGATCTAGGAGATAGAGGTGAGATGCTTTTCACTTTTATTTTCTGAGTTTGGAGCCAAACTTAATGTAAAAGTCATTGTTCCTTTAGGAGCAGTCCTTTGGATTCATTCTTACTATGAAGATTAAGTGAGAATGAATCACTATAGCTGGGAAAGGTCCTCCTTGAGATTGGGTCCATAGATTCTTATTGTCTTCTCCCAGCACGGTAGCCTCACATTTTTATATAGCAGATATTTAGTAATTGCTCAATTGAATTGAGTACAACTGGCTTAATTAGCTGTGCTTTTTGTTGTTGGTGCTGGTGGTGGTCCTGGGACTTGAACTTAGGGCTTGAGCATTGGTCCTGAGCTTTTTTTTTTTTCTCTCAAGTCTCTACCATTTGAGCCATAACTTAACTTCCAGCTTCTTCTGGTTGTTTATTAGAGAGTTTCACATTCTTTCCTGCCCTGTCTTGCTTTGAACCCTGATCCTCAGCCTCCTCAGTAGCTAGGATTACAGTCTTTTCTTTTCTTTTTTTTGGGGGGGAGGGGCGGGGAAGTCAGTCTTGGGGCTTGAACTCTGGGCCTGGGTGCTGTCCCTGAGCTCTTCAGCTTAAGCTCTACCACATGAGCCACAGCACCACTTCCGGGTTTCTACTGGTTAATTGAAGATAAGAGTCCCACAGACTTTCTTGCCCAGGCTGGCTTTGTATGGCAACCTTCAGATCTCAGCCTCCTGCGCCGTTAGGATTACAGGCGTGAGCCACTGCCACCCGGCAGGATTACAGTCTTGAGCCAGGGGTGCTGCCCTGTGCTGCTGCTTCTGCTTTAAAAAAATTTTTTTTCTTGTATTAACTAACTTGTTATTTTGTGTATGTGTGTGTGTGTGTTACTAGAGTTTGAACTCAGGGCCTTGTGCTCTTGCTCAGGATTTTTGTTCAAGGCTGGACCTTTACTGTTTGAGCTACACTTCCACTTCTGGCCTATTTCTGGTTATTTGGAGATAAGATTCTCTTGATTTGTCAATTCAGGCTGGCTTCAAACCTTGACCCTCAAACCTCTCTCTTATACAAACACACACACACACACACACACACACACACACATATTCAGAGAATGGTATAGTCATGTGTCTCATAAAGTGATTGTTTAAACCTCTACTTATTGATGAAGAAAAATATAACATATTTCTAACTGATAAAATTTGGTTATATAATACCTTTTCTATTATCTTATTTATAACAAATTTCATATATGGACTAGTATATATAAATTTAGTCAAAATATTAAAGCATATTCATCTTTTCTTGTTGGTAATTTTTAGTTTTCCCTCTCTAGTTTTTAATATTATTTACACTTTTTTCTAGAGTACTCAATGTATTGTTTTTTACCAAAGAATAAAACTATTAAAAAAAGAAAATGCATTCAAGTAATTTTAGCAGTTTTACTCTTTGACTCAACAAATATTTGTTGATTACACCATAGAAAGTATCCTAGAATTGCCTCTCCTATTTTACAGGCTTCAGAATTTTCTTTTCCTTTCCTTTCTTTTCTTTTTTCTTTTTTCTGTCAGTCTTGGGGCTTCAACTCAGGACTTAGGCACTGTCCTTGAGCTTCTTTTGCTCAAGGCTAGCACTCTACCACTTGAGCCATAACACCACTTCTAGCTTTTTCTGTTTGTATGGTACTGAGAAATTGAACCCAGGGCTTCATGCATGCTAGGCAAGCACTCTACCACTAAGCCACATTTCTAGCCCACAAGATTTTCTTCCCTCATATGAAAGCACTGGAATGAAATACTTGGCAAGACTCCTTTTGAAAAATTTAAGCACCAGCAAAAAAATCAGAACCATAGTTGCAAAGTTGAGGGAGCCTTTTTTGGGAAAGTATATGAAGGAATTTTTGAGGGTAACAACATTCTATATCTTTATAGAGATTTGGATTATAAATTTAATGTGTGTCTCCACCCCCCCCTCCCCGCCCCCAACACCCGTTAGTAGGGTTTGAACTCAGGGCTTCACATTCTCTCAGCTTCCTTGCTCAGCTGGCACTATGTCATACCTCCATCCTGGGGTATTGCCTCAGATCTCAGTCTGCTGAGTAGAATTATAGGAATGAGCCATTGGTACCCAGCTAGTTTTCTCTTAAGATTTATACATTCTCTTGTATGGTTAATTTTACATTCGATGAAAAATATTAGTTGGGTGCCAGTGGCACACACTTGTAATCCTAGCTACCTAGTAGGCTAGGATCACAGTTTTAAGCCAGGCTAAACAATAAAATCTATGACACTCTCATCTCCAATTAAGCACCAAAAAAGTGGGAAGTAGACCTATTATTCCTCAAGTGGTAGAGTGCTAGCCTTGAGCTCAAGGGACAGTGCTCCAAGTTCAAGGCTGAGGACCAGCACCAAAAACAACAACAAAAGTAAACAAATTGGACTTCAGTTAATCATTTTGATATCTGGAATACACCAAATAGGCTGAAATGGAGATGGAATAAGGCAAGTAAAATAAAATATTAATGTCAGAATCTAAGTGATGTGTCTGATTACTTCAAATTTCTTACATTTTGTTTAAATACATTTTTTTTTGTGGTACTAGAGTTTAAACTCAGGACCTCATGCTTTCCTCAAAAGCATTCTACCTGTTTAGCCATACCCACAGCCTTTAGTAGGATGCCAAGAAAGTGCAAATACCAATTATCTATTGTTAGATGGAATATGTATATATTTTATCCTTATAAAATACATTCAACAGATTTAATTCTGGTATTGCCCTCAAGAAAAAAAATGACATCCTTGAATAGATAAGCTATATAAATGCATATCGGTACAAATGTCATAATTATTTACAGGGTTACTGTTGATGCTATTTGGATAAGTTTTTTTGGTATTGGTAGTGGTACTTTAAGAGGTGGAGCATCACAGGAGGTTTTTTTTTTTTTTTTCTTGGGTCCGGTCGTGGGGCCTGAACTCTGGGTCTGGGCACTGTCCCTCAGCTCTTCAGCTGAAGGCTAGCGCTCTACCACTTGAGCCACAGCGCCACTTCCAGCTTTTTTCTTTTTGCATATGTGGTGCTGAGGAATCGAACCGAGGGCCTCCAGCATACAAGGCAAGCGCTCTACCACTGAGCCACCTTCCCAGCCCCTACAGGAGGTCTTTTAGTCACTGTGGGTATGCTTTTATAAACAGAATCTTAGAAATCCAAGATTAGTGGTGATACTTTGCCATACATTCCTGCCATGGTATATTGTGACATCACAGGCCCAGTTCAGTGGGGACAATTTGCCTTAGCCTGAAACCTCTAAAAATGTGAGCCCATATAGAACTTTTCTCTTTATAAGTTGATTACATTGTATCATATCATATCAGGCATATTGGCACAGCAACAGAAAGCTAATTAACATGGCTGTCTGAGCTTGGTATCTACAGAAAGTTTTATTGCTCAATTTTGTTGCCATTTTGCATTTTGTCATCATTTTAATTGAGGACTCTATATCTTCATTTTGCAGTGAACCCTACAAAGCATGCAGTTAGTTCCAACTAGTGGACAGTGGTGATAGTACTAACATACATTATGTTTTCCTCCTTGTGCCAACCACCATATAATACTTTTCACACATTATCACCTTGATTTTTCAAAAAGCAAATTGAAATGACAGGTGCTGTTGGTGTGTGTGTGTGTGTGTGTGTGTGTGTGTGTGTACTGAGTTTGGAGACAAAAGTAATGTAGGAGTTATTGTTCCCTTTGGATTCATTCTTACTATGGAGATTAAGTGTGTTTGTGTGTGTGTGTTGGTACTGGGGTTTGAACTCAGGACCTGTGTGCTGTCCGTTAGCTTTTTTGCTCAAGGCTGGTACTCTACCATTTGAGCCACAGCCTCACCGTCTTTTTTTTGTGATTAATTAGAGATAAGAGTCTCACAGACTTTTTACCCACGCTGGGTTTGAAGTGTGATCCTTAGATATGAACCTCCTTGAGTAGTGAGGATTACAGGCATGAATCACCAGTGCCCAGCTCCAGCTTCTGGGTGTTTTTTTTTTTTTTTTTGTATCTGACCTCCATGGTCTCTAACGAAAAGGAGGACATGCTTTCCAACAAGTAATTACAGCAGGTGACATAACCAAGTTGGCTCGAGCCTGGATTTTGATGAGTGAAGCAGCTGGAAATACTGACTTGTCAAAGTGGAAGATTAAGTTTCCTTTTGGTATTGACCCTTAGTCCTGGGAAATACCCTAACCCTGTCTCTTTATATAAATACAAAGCAATCATTAGTTCAAGGTGAAGGCCTAAAAGAATTTGAGATAAAGCAAGTGTATATGTTTCAGGCTAAGAGTTTTTCTGCTAATACCTATAGATTCCTCTCAGGAAATGTTTTACCTTAAGTGTGGAAAAACTGTTTCATGCTTGTGCATTACTATGATCTTTGCAGAAATGAACACACTACTTATTCTTCAGACAATCATTGGTGGGGTTTGTGGAAGGTGGGTGTAAAGCAGTGTGCAGGCCTCTTCTCCCCCCTCCCCCCCCAGCTAGTGCTGGAGGAGAGGCTGTGACTCAAATACAAAGTGTGCTTACCTCAGCACTCTTGGAATGGATTGCCAGATTCTACCTGTGGAAAATCCCAGAGCTTAGGAATTGGACTAGTGACAGACTGTGCTGTACTTTGACTTTTGTAGCACATAAGACAGGAGGACACCCTCTGGTGGTTGTAGAATTTCTGGAGAAACTTAAGTTTGTACCATTCTGAAGATGGGTTTAGGTTGTGAATCCAGTGTTAGTTGCCAGGTCTACTTATATCAACAGAAATCTAAAGACCTGCTAATTGTTAGAGTCTGGTCTTCCTTGCATTTTGGGCTTGCTAGGCTTTCTTGGGAGGAATAGCAAACATTTCCTAAAGTCAGAGGTGGGAGCTGCGGTGACAAACAGCATTACAGGGCAGCCGTGCCCAGCAGAGCTGCAGATTCCTAAGGCTGAGAGATGGCCTTGCTGCAGCAGATCCAGTGAAATAACTTGAACTTCTTAAAATGACTAACATAAAAAAGATGAAAGATACCAAGTGCTGGTAAAAATGTGGAGAAAACCCTTGTACATTGTTGGTGGGAATGTAAATTGGTATAGCCCCTATGGAAATCAGTATGGAAGTTTCTCAAGAAATGAAAAATAGACCTACCATCTGATATACTAATCTTGCTTTCAGGGAACACATGTAAACAATGTCAAAGTCATATCTGCAGTCCCATGTTCATTTCAGTGTTGTTCAAAATAGCCAAGAAATGGAGGAATGTGTTCCAAGGCCAGCTTGGGAAGAAACGTTCACTATATTCCATCTCTAAAAATTAACTAGCAAGTCTGTATTAAAAACAAAACAAAACAAAAAACAGGGCTAGAAATGTGGCTTACTGGTAGAGTGCTTTTCTAGCATTCATGAAGCCCTGGTTTCGATTCCTCAGTACCACACAAACAGAAAAACCCAGACACTGTGGCTCAAATGGTAGAGTGCTTGCCTTGAGCACAGAGAGGCTCAGGGACAGAGCCCAGGCCCTGAGTTCAATCCCCAGGACTGGCAAAGAAAAGAAAAGAAAAGCGAAACAAAAAGTGACAGCAAGAGCACCAGCTTAGCAAGTACAAGGACCTAAGTTCAAACCTCAGTATTCTCCCCCCTAAAAGTGTGGTCTTTTTTGTTGTTGTTACGGTCTAGCTATTGAGATATGATACATAATGGAGCTACTGTGTATGTAAAAGACCACTACAATGGCGCCTGGCTCAAGCCAGGATTTTGATGAGTGAAGCAGCTGGAAGTAGTGACTTCTCAAAGCAGAGGATTAAGTTTCCTTTTGGAACTGATTCTTACTTAGTCCTAGGAAATACTCAGGACTTTCTGGTATTCATGTCCTTAGGTAGTCTTCTCTCACATAGAATCAGAGTTAGTCTATGAGAACAGGAGTATAGTTGGTTACTTCCAAGAGTGAATTTCAAAGGATTTGTAACTTCTTTGGTCCCTTGCTAGGGAAGAGGCCAGCAATCAATTCATGAAGACTTGAGCAGGTCTGTAGAAAGGCTCACAAAAGAAGAAACTAAGGTGTTCAGTAATGTCCAGCACTAGTTTGCAGCCATGTGAATAACCATTGGAAGTAAATCTTCCAGCCCTATTTAAGTCTTCAGATGACTATAGTCCTGGCTGATATCCAACTGAACTGCATGAAAAACTTCCAGCCAGCACTATCCTAGTCAAGCAGCTCTCAAATTCCTGATCTTTAGAAATTTAGAGATAATAAATGCTTATTTTTTTATTAAGCTACTAGGTTTGGGGATAATATTATTGCAGATAATCAAGGTACTACAGGCTCTATGGAACACAAGACTGTATAAAACTCTACCTAAAGAAGTTAGGAATGTCTATGGAGATACCTGAGTGCTTGCAGGTGGATTTAAGATACAACAAAGAGCGTCTTTTCATGCCGGAGGAATAGCTTGATTATAGGGCCAGAGAGCAGAGGGCATGCCTTATTTGAAAAACAGTAGTTAGCGCATCATGACTGAGATGCAGTATGTTTAAAGAATGGTTGATTGCAGTCATAATATTCAATGCATATCCTATGAAACTAGAAAAATTGAGCGGAGGGGTTGGGCTGGGAGGGACCGGGAGAATGAGAAAGGGGTGATAGCAATCAAGATCCATTGTACTTATAAACTGATTTGTTGAATGGTAACTCCTTTGTACAAGATATTAAAAGTAACAAAATACAATTTTTTTATGAAAAGGAAGGAATGAAGCTGAGAGAGAATAACAGTAGCCAGAAAACAGCTCACAAAGGACCTTAGATGCCGTGCTCTTGGGTAGCTACTTTGTCCTGAAAGTAGTGAGGAACTATGGAAGATTTAAGTTCTGTGGAATCAATTGACATAATTAACTCTCCATTTTAGAATGGTGACTATTGAAAGATGGGTTAGAGGCAGAATACCCATTTAGAAGCTCATTCAAGTCCAAATGAGAAATGGTTATTGTCTGGACCAAGTCCTTAGCAGTGTGAATGGAGAAGAGAATGGATTTGGAGGACCTATGAAGTTTAATTTTCAGAATATGAGGAGCAAAGGAAAGGAAAGATTCAGGATCCAGAGAAGGATTTTTGTTTTTGCCAGTCCTAGGGCTTGAATTCAGGGCCTGGCACTGTCTCTGAACTTCTTTTGCTCAAGGCTTGCACTCTACCACCTGTGCCACAGTATTACTTTTTCTGTTTATGTGGTACCTAAGAATCAAACCCAGGGCTTCGTGCATGCTAAACAAGCACTCTACCACTAAACCACATTCCCAGCCCTGAGAAGTTTTTTTTTTAATTTTTATGTTACTAGTTTACATTATTTATGTAGCGAGGGATTTTCATTTTGCTTTATTTTGTTTTTATGCTGGTACCGGAACTTGAAATTAGAGCCTGGTCACTATCCCTTTGAATTTTTGCTCAAGGCTAGCACTCTACCACTTGAGCTACAGCTCCTCTTCTGGTTTTTTGGTGCTTAACTGGAAATAAGAGTCCTATGGACTTTCCTGCCTAGGCTGGCTTTGAACTTCCATCCTCATATCTTGGTTTCCTGAGCAGCTAGGATAAGACATGAGCCAATGTTCGACCAGAGGAGGATTTTATTGTTACATTTCCACATATTTACATTATATTCTAATGCATCTTACCTATTGTATCACTGTTCCTTCCTCCTTCCCAAGATAATTTCAAGAAGTTTCCTTGTTCAATGTTCATAGTTGCAAATAAGCTATTTCAACCATGTTCATCTTCTTTCAAAATAGATTTCAAAAAATTTTCACCCTCTACTATTCTTTTTCCTTTTCCTTCTTCTCTGTCTCCTCCTAAGGTCCCTTAGGATCATATTCTGTGTGTTTTCATATATATAGTTATGAGTCATAAATGGATATATGTATGTAGGTATAAGCAAACATAGATAGATAGAAAGAAAGAAAGAAATAGGTGTATTGTATGTACTTATATATGTCCATGAATAAGATTTAGTTTTTTGTGAGGGAGGAGTTCAAGTGGTTTGTTTGGTTTGGTTTTGTTTTTCCTTTCTGTTTCTGGTGGTAGTAAGACAGATTACAAATATTCATCTTGGGTAGGGAAGATGGCTCTGTGATAGAGTGCTTTCCTTGCTTGTGTGAGGCCCTGGGTTTGATTCCTTAATACCATATAAGCAGAAAAAGCTGGAAGTGGCTCTGTGGCTTAAGTGGTAGAGCGCTAGCCTTGAGCTGAAGAGCTGAGGGACAGTGCCCAGGCCCAAAGTTCAGGCCCCATGATCCACAAAAACAAAAAAACAAAAACAACAACAACAGGTATTCATTTTTGTCTGGAATACTAGGACAGGAGATAGTCATTTTTTAAAATTTTATTTTACTGTAAAAATTCTGTACAGAGGGGTTACAGTTACATGAGTCAGGTAACCTGTACATTTCTTTTTTTTTTTTTTTTTGGGGTCCGGTCGTGGGGCCAGAACTCTGGGCCTGGGCGCTGTCCCTCAGCTCTTCAGCTCAAGACTAGTGCTCTACCACTTGAGCCACAGCGCCACTTCCGGCTTTTTTCTTTTTGCTTATGTGGCGCTGAGGAATCGAACCCAGGGCCTCAGGCATGCAAGGCAAGCACTCTACCACTGAGCCACCTTCCCAGCCCTAACCAGTACATTTCTTGTTGAACATTGTTAACCCTAAGATAGGTGATGTTAAAACATTGTTAAATACTATTAAATCACTGGCAAGCATTTTAGGTATCCCTTTTAATGATTTTTATTTTTATTTTATTTTCCTTTTAATGTTTTCTTTTTTGTTTAAATAAGCTACAATGTTGGCTGTTGGGGAAATCTGCCTCCCTATTTAGTAGCTGTTAGATTGTTTTCTGGTGCAGTGGCCGCCTTGAGTAAGGGACTATCAGCTAATCGGCCACCAGGACTGTCCTCATGCCAGCAATGGCTGCTTTGGGCACTCCCCAGACACCATGAGGAAGCTACATGGTGACCACAGCTACTTGATGCCAAAGCACAACTCCATCTCTTTAAAGCACTTTCAAGCCATGACTGTTCCACAGCTTGCAGTAAACTTTTTGCCATCACAATCCTGGATGACCTCGAAATGACCCTGATGCCATTTCCATTCAGGCCCAACAGAGAGGGAAAATTTCCTCTGGTGGCCCAACAGAAGGCCCGTGACTAGTGTAAACACAGTTGTCTATCTGTATAAGGGACTGCCATGACTGGTGACACGAGAGACAGTGCAGGATTGGTGGAGGGCTAGTGCGAATTGTGCTCAGACTGGCCGAATGGGGTTAGAACCAGGTAGAGGAAGAGAGAATACCTTGACAACTATCTTTTAATATTTTCCAGTTTTCTGAGGATTCAATGATAATCCACATCTGGTGGCTAATGAAATGTGGAGACTGAGCATGGCACTAGTGGCTCATGCCTGTAATCCTAGCTACTCAGGAGGCTGAGATCTGAGGATCATGGCTTGAAGCCAGCCCAAACAGGAAAGTCTGTAAGACTCTTGTCTCCATTTAACCACCATGAAAACTGGAACTGGCTTTGGGGATCAAAGTAGTAGAGTGCCCAGTCCCTGAGTTCAAGTCCCATGACAAAAAAAAGAAGGAAGGAAGGAAGGAAGGAAGGAAGGAAGGAAGGAAGGAAGGAAGAAAGAGACTGAAGTATATGAAAGAGTCTAAAAAATGACTCCCATCCTCCCCCAACATTTTCTTTTTAGATTTGCTTGTCCCATTGGCTTCTAATGTCTTAGGAGTTCTTTTCTATAGCACCAATTAAAAATTTTTAAAAATTAAATTTAAGTTGATCTCTTTTCCAGTACATTAATATCAGTTTCCTGATGACCTGATAGTTCCTCATTTTTTTTCTTTTTCCTCTTCCTGTTCTTTTTGACAAAACACATCTTTCCTCTTTATTGAATAACAGTTGGCAGAGTTATTAATTTCCTTTAATGGGTGTTGTATGGACATGGAATTGTTCTTGATCTCATTATCAATAGCCATCTAATTCTTTGAAATTCTTTTTCAACTAACAGAGTGATTTTTATCTCTATAGCCAAGTATGGCCAAGTACCCAATACTCTAGGAATTGAGGTTCAACCAGTTCACTGGTTGATCACTGGGCTGATCTACTTACCCAAGAACAGTGTGTTTAGAAACATAATATAGATAAATATGACTATCACATTTAGTGCTTCAAAGATTAAAGAAAATTAACTTGCTAGTAATAGTTTTGTAATCAACTTGGGAAGAAGAATAACTTCAATAAACCTGCTGAAGTATTGCACTGTGAGCAGTGTTTTCTCCTTTGGTCATTTTAATACTGTTTCTGTCTCACTAAAGAATCAGTAAGTCAGGTTGTCAGTGGCTCATATTTGTAATCCTAGCTACACAGGAGTCTGAATCTAGAGAATGGTGGGTCAAGGCCAGCCCAGGAAGAAAAGTAGACAAGAATCTGTTTTGAAAAGAACTGTCAAAAAGCCAGGCTGGAGGCATGGATCAAGTGGTAGAGCAACAGCCAAGCAAGAATAAATTGAGGCAGTGAGTTCAAACCCTCGTACATATTGGCAAATAATAATAATAATATCAACAAAATTCATCACTACCTGACTTATGTAACTTCTCTATATCACCTTTATAATAACAATCTTAAAAAAATTTTTTTGGGTCCGGTCATGGGGCCTGAACTCTGGGCCTGGGCGCTGTCCCTCAGCTCTTCAGCTCAAGGCTAGCGCTCTACCACTTAAGTCACAGTGCCACTTCTGGCTTTTTTTTTTTTTCTGCTTATGTGGTGCTGAGGAATTGAACCCAGGGCCTCAGGCATGCAAGGCAAGCGCTCTACCACTGAGCCACCTTCCCAGAGCAACAATCTAAAAATTCTTAAAGGAAAAAAAAACTGTTGTCAGCAACAAATTAAAAAAAAAAAACAAGGAAAGAAATTAAAATATATTGTAAGCACTTTTGAAATGCCACAGTGAAACCTCTTGGTACAATAAAAACACTTTTTAAAAAATAAATGACAGGAATGTAAAACAGGCTGTTGGAGGGGGAGTTAAGTACAAGAGGAGCTGAGGGGGTGCTAAGTAAAGGATGAAAGGCTGAACATAGTCAAAGTAGTTTTTTGCATGTATGAAAATAGAATAATCAAACCTGTTGAAATCGTTTTAAGAAAGGGAAAGGAGGGCTGGGAAGGTGGCTCAGTGGTAGAGTGCTTGTCTTGCATGCATGAGGCCCTGGGTTTGATTCCTCAGCACCAAATAAGTAGAAAAAGCCGGAAGTGGCACTGTGGCTCAAGTGGTAGAGCACTAGCCTTGAGTTGAAGAGCTGAGGGACAGTGCCCAGACCCAGAGTTCAGGCACCACAACCGACAAAAAAAAAAAAAAAAAGGGAGAGGAAAGTAATGGAGAATCATAGAGAGGGTAGGTTTGATTGGGATACATTGTCACAAATATACCCTCCTCTTACAATTAATAAATGCTAATAAAAATAGGTTTTAAAAATAGATGCTGGTGGCTTACGCCTATAATCTTAGCTACTCGGTGAGGATAATGGTTCAAAGCCAGTCTGTACAGAGAAGTCCATGAAACTCTTGTCACCAATAAACTACTCAGAAAAAGCCAGAAGTGGCACTGTGGCTCAAGTGGTAGAGTGCTAGCCTTAAGCATAAAGAGGCTCAGAGACAATGTCTAGGCCCTGAGTTCAAGTCCTAGGACCAGCAAAAAAAAAAAAAAAGATTAAAAAATATAAATGAAGTGCCTAGAGAAAAGATGAGCATAAAAAATATAACTGAAGTTATTTTTTCAGTGTTTAATTGATGAAAATAGAGGCTTGATAAAAATTTTCTGAGGTTAAATATATATATATATATATATAAAACAAGCCAGGTGTTAGTGTCACACAGCTGTAAATCCAAGCTATTCAGAAGTTGGGACCTAGAGGATCATAGTTTGAAGCCAGCTCAGGCAGAAAAGTTTGTAAAACTCCATCTTTGAACAGGAAATAGCAGGGATAGAGACATGACTCAAATAGTAGAGGACAAACTTAATACTGTTCCCCCCAAAACTGTGCTGCATATTTTAAATTTAGGTCCTATATAAAAATAGTTGGCTCAGGGCTAGGAAGGTGGCTCAGTGGTAGAGAGCTTGCCTTGCAAGCATGAGGCCCTGGGTTTGATTCCTTAGTACCACATAAGCAAAAAGAAAAAAGCCGGAAGTGGCACTGTGGCTCAAGTGGTAGAGGGCTAGCCTTGAGCTGAAGAGCTGAGGGACAGTGCCCAGGCCCAGAGTTCAGGCCCCACGACCAGACCCCCCCCCAAAAAAAGTTGGCTCACATAACTGTAACCCCTCTGTACAGTATTTTCACAATAAAAAACATTTAAAAAAACAGTTGGTACAGCAAAGCAGCCTGGGGGTGTAGTTCAGATGGAATAATTGCCTAATATGTGCTGGGTCCTGTGTTTGTTCTGCAACACCTCAAAAAGAAAAGGGAGCTGAACACCAGTGGAATATGCCTATAATCCTAGCTACACAGGAGGCTGAGCTCTGAGGATTGAAGTTCGAAGCTAACCCTGGCAGGAAAGTCCATAAGACTTTTATCTCCAATTAACCACCAAAAAGACACAAGTTGAGCTATGGGTCAAGTGGTGGAGTTCCAGGCTTGAACAAAAAAGCTAAGGGACAGCACCCAGGCCCTGAGCTCAAGCCCCCGTATTGGCACACACACATACACAAGATAATGATAAAATAAATAAAGCAAAAGGAAAAAGCAGTAAAATTACAAAACCTTAGTAGTATATTTTTTGTAAGATGCAAATGTTTTCTTTCCTTGACATATTCCTATTTTTAAAAGTCAGTTAATGTAGAAAAGCAGGAAATAAATCTCACAATCCACAGATAATCATTGCTAACATTTTATGAACTTGTTTCCAACAATTCCTTTATGCATATATATTTGGGTGTGTACATACATAGTTTGATTTATATAGAACTGCAATCTATACAATGTTCTGTATACAGATTTTTCCATATTGCAATACATTGTGAGGTCTTTTCTACACTTAGAAATATAAATCTAGGGCTGGGAAGGTGGCTTAGTGGTAGAGTCCTTGCCTTGCATGCATGAGGCCCTGGGTTCAATTTCTCAGCACCACATAAGCAGAAAAAGCTGGAAGTGGCACTGTGGCTCAAGAGGTAGAGTGCTAGCCTTGAGCTGAAGAGCTGAGGGACAGTGCCTAGGCCCAGAGTTCAGGCCCCACAACCGATCCCCCCCCCCGCCAAAAAAAATAAATCTAGTCTTGCTTTCTAAATGATACCTAATATTAATATCCAATTTAATTATCCTTTCCCATATTATTGAACATTTTAGTTGTTCCCAAAGATTTCCTTTAATTAACAATGCCATGGTGAACATTCTTGTTAACTTCATTCCTTCATGTAATTAAATTAATTTATTCAAATAGCTTAAGGTGCTTACTCATTAAGGTGGATAGCAGTTATGTCTAGGATTTCTTCCCTATACAAAACCTCTACAGTTTGAATGGTGCTGGCGAAATGGAATGGGGTGAAGCTATTGACAGCCTTTTGTCTGACCAGATCGCTCTGGAGGTCTTCTCCATGTGATGAGGCTTCTAGCACTATCACTATTGTTTCCAGTGTCTCAGGACTTACTG
Source organism: Dipodomys ordii (assembly GCF_000151885.1). NCBI lineage: Eukaryota > Metazoa > Chordata > Mammalia > Rodentia > Heteromyidae > Dipodomys > Dipodomys ordii. The sequence continues at coordinate 24,218,291 of NW_012267228.1, forward strand.
CCCAATCTCCCAGGCATTCTGCAGCCATCCTAACCTGAGTTCTGTCCTCTGCAGGATGCTTTTACTTTTTTTTTTTTTTGGTTGGTTGTGAGGCTTGAACTCTGGGCCCAGGCGCTGTCTCTGAGCTCTTCAGCTCAAGACAAGCACTCTACCACTTGAGCTACAGTGCCACTTCTAGTGGTTAGTTGGAGATAAGAGTTTCACAGGGAATTTCCTGCCCAGGCTGGCTTTGAACTCCGATCCTCAGATCTCAGCTTCCTGTGTAACGAGAATTACAGTCATGAGCCACTAGCATCCAGTGGGATGCTCTTTTTTTATATGTGTGAGTGTGTGCCCAAACCGAGTGTTGAACTCAAGTCCTCTTGTTCTTGATTGGCTTTTTCTCACAACTGGTAGAGCACTAAGCCACAACTCCACTCTGGCTTTTGCTGCTTCATTGGAGGTAAGCATCACATGGACTTTTCTGCTTGGGCTGGCTTCAACCTGCAATCCTCAGATCTCAGCCTCTGAAGTAGGTAGGCTAACAGGTATGAGCCACCAGCAGTAGGCTGCAAGATGTTCTGAGAGGGAAAAGAGTCTCCTAATTCTCTGCCGAATCAAGGGAAATGCCGGATTATTATTTTTCTGTCTTTTTTTTGGGGGGGGGTCCAGTCGTGGGGCCTGAACTCTGGGCCTGGGCGCTGTCCCTCAGCTCTTCAGCTCAAGGCTAGCACTCTACCACTTGAGCCACAGCACTACTTCCAGCTTTTTTTCTTTTTGCTTATGTGGTGCTGAGGAATCAAACTCAGGGTCTCAGGCATGCAAGGCAAACGCTCTACCACTGAGCCACCTTCCCAGCCCCTCTTTTCTTTTTTCTATTTTTTATTTAGGTTCAAGACTGGTACTCAAACTCAGTACCTAACAATGTTGCCCACTGGCTACCACTCTACCAACTGAGCCATACCTCCTATCCCACCAGGTTATTTTCTTGAGGAAAGACAAGGGAGTAAAGAAACAACCATTCACTCTTTCCAGATAATCCTACAACAAACAGACATCTAGACAACTGACTTTGGAGAAATGACTTAACCCGCTTAAACCTGTAAGATAGCAACAATAAGAACTCTATCCTTCCAAGTGTAGAGGCTAAAAAAAGAGAGTTATCTTTAGCTCCTCTTATTCTTTGGCTCTCAAGCCATCACATTCTGACTGTTGAACCTTCAAAATAGATCCAGAATCTAATAACTTTCCCCCTACTGATTCAGCCTTGAGCCAAGCCTCTATTATGTTTTAACTGTATCCTTACAGGATCTAGTTACAACTTTATAATAGGCCTCCCCTATTGTCCCTATTTCTCAGAGATCAATTTTCAAGGCAATATCATGTGACTCTTTTAAAATACATGATGACTTGTGCTAGGAGCTTGGCTCAAGTTGTAGGGTGTAAGACCCTCTGTTTAAGCCCCAGCACCACCAAAATTATACATACTTACATTTGTTGTTGTTGTTGTTGTTTTTGTCAGTTATGGGCTTGAACTCTGGGCTTGGGCATTGTCCCTGCGTTCTTCAGCTCAAGGTGAGCGCATACTTACATTTGTATGTATGTATAACATTGCCCACCACGTTAAGCTTGCCCTTTGCATTTGCTTTTTTTCTTTTCTTTTCTTTTCTTTTGGTGGGGGGAGGGGTCCGGTCGTGGGGCTTGAACTCTGGGCCTGGGCACTGTCCCTCAGCTCTTCAGCTCAAGGCTAGCGCTCTACCACTTGAGCCACAGCGCTACTTCCGGCTTTTTTCTTTTTGCTTATGTGGTACTGAGGAATTGAACCCAGGGCCTCATGCATGCAAGGCAAGCGCTCTGCCATTGAGCCAACTTCCCAGCCCTGCATTTGCTTTTTTCTTTGCCTCTATCTGGACCCAAGGCAAATGGCTGCCTCCACTCAGGTATCAGCTCAAACCATTACCTTTATGATGTCCTTACAGCCTTTCTTTATTCCTTCTTTTTGGTTTATATCACTTATCTCTCATATATTAATTTATTAATTAATTAATTTTCTTTTAAAACTGTAATGTAAGCCTTATTTAAGGATAGGACTTACCTGTTTTGCTTTTATTTTATTTATTTTTTTTATTTTTGGGTCCAGTCGTGGGGCCTGAACTCTGGGCCTGGGCACTGTCCCTCAGCTCTTCAGCTCAAGGCTAGCGCTCTACCACTTGAGCCACAGCACCACTTCTGGCTTTTTTCTTTTTGCTTATGTGGTGCTGGGGAATCGAACCCAGGGCCTCAGGCATGCAAGGCAAGCGCTCAACCACTGAGCCACCTTCCCAGCCCTACCTGTTTTGCTTTTAGAGACTGGAACACATTAGTCACTCAAATGAACAAACTCTTGAGTTGGAGTGAGAATTCATTAAGATAATGTACTGTCACAATACAGGAAAGACTATGTGAATATAGATTGTTAAAACATTATTATTATTATCATCTTAAACATAATATTACTGTTATGTTTAAAATAGGCTTTGAAGTACATACTAAACTAAGGGCATTCCAGCAAAGATATTGGAGCAGGGGTTTATAAGTAGGAAATACCCTTGTAGGAAGGTGACCTACACTAAAAGTGTGTGAGAAAACTTAAGTAAATGATAAGACTGGAAATACAGTGATAGAGCAGAATGTGGAGGAAATAGAATTTAAATCTCCTAATTCTGGGTTTGGTCCCTAACAGTAGAAAATAGCTAAGATAGCCAGGTGCTGGTGGCTCACACCTGTAATCCTAGCTACTCAGGAGGCTGAGATCTGAGGATCATGGTTCAAAGCCAGTCCAGGCAGGAAAGACCATGAGACTCTAGTTTCCAATAAACCACCAGAAAACGTAAGTGTCTCTGTAGCTCAAGCGGTAGAGCATTCCCTTTGAGCTGAAAAGCTGAGGGACAGCGCCCAAGTCCAGAGTTCAAGCCCCATGACGGACAAAAAAGGAAGAAAGAAAGAAAATAGCTAAGATTTTCAGTTTGGGAAGATATGATAAGATTCTTGTGTTTGAAACTTCTGTGGTGATAATTAGCTATTATAAAGTAGCATATTTTAGCTTTCAGGGAATGGGTTTGTTCATCAGAGAAAGCAATTTCTTTTAAGAAATGTTGATGGATTTTTCCCCATATGAGTGGATAGGATCTAACCTGTTAAATGACTGAAAGAAAACGAAGTGTCCTATGAAGGGCACAGGTCAGGTCCTATCTCTCTTGGTTAGCCTTTTCATTCTTGCTTCACGTTTTTGCTCTAGCATTTGAGCCATGCCTCCACTTCCAGCATTTTGCTGGTCAATTGGAGATAAGAATCTCTGGGATGGCTTTGAAACTAAGATGCTTAGATTCAGCCTCTGGAGTAGCCAGGATTACAGTTGTGAGCTACCTGCACCTGACTGTAAACAAACTTAAAAATACTTGTGAATATTTAATGGCTATGTATCGTGTATATGTACATTGTCTGCATATGTGTATTTATGTGTATATATACATATATACATACATGTATGTATATATAACTATTTGGATGACACATTCATTCCTTGTTCTATCTACTTTTTTGTGTATGTGTGCTGGATCCTGGGGCTTGAACTCAGGTTCTTGGCACTGTCTTGAGTTTTTGTGCTCAAGGCTAGTGTTCTACCATTTTGAGCCACAGCACCATTTCCAGCTTTTTGGTAGTTTATTGCAGAGAAGAGTCTCACAAACTTTCCTTCCCAGGCTGGCTTTGAACTGAAATATTCAGATCTCCTGAGTAGCTAGGATTATAGGAGTGAGTCACAGACTTATATCTATATTTATTTTTTGGGAGGAGGGGTCCGGTTGTGGGGCCTGAACTCTGGTCCTGGGTGCTGTCCCTCAGCTCTTCAGCTCAAGGCTAGCGCTCTACCACTTGAGCCACAGCGCCACTTCTGGCTTTTTTCTTTTTGCTTATGTGGTGCTGAGGAATCAAACCCAAGGTCTCATGCATGCAAGGCAAGCGCTCTACCACTGAGCCACCTTCCCAGCCCCTTATATCTATATTTAATGCCACAAGTTTACTCACTAATTATTTGGCTATATTTAACCTATGAATTTCACCAGCCTCACTTTTTTTATATTTGCCTACAGCATAACTTCATATTCTTAGAATAGCAAATGTCCATTATATGTTTGCTTTCTATAGAGCCCTTCCTCTGGCTCATTTGTAACCAGCTTCTGTCGGTCCTTTATGTCTCAGTGGACATGTCTTCTTCCAGAGGCCTTCCCTGATGAATCATTGGCTATTGATGGAATTGAATCCTCTACAAATTCTTATGTTGGAGCCCCTGACACCACAGTGTGACTGTATTTAGAGACAGGGCCTTAAGCTTGAGTGAGGTCATAAGTGAGGTGGGGATTCTAATCCAATAGGATTCGTGTCCTTATATGAAGAGGATAAAATACCACACTTCTCCCTTGTTTCTTTCTCTCTGTCTCTCTCTCTGTATGTCTATCTCTTTCTCCAGTCTTGGAGAAAAGACCATAAAGAGGATGAAGCCAGCAACTTGCCATCCACAACTCAAGGAGAAAGGCCTCAGCCAGAAATCAAACTAAAAGCACCTTAATCTTGGACTTCTAATCCTCAGAACTCTGAGAAAATGTTTGTTGTTAAAGCTACCAGGTTTGAGGCAGCCCATGATTTGTTTTTACTTACAGCATTTCCATCTCTAGCATCACCAAGTGAGTATCCAACAATTCAACTTATTTTTGACACTACCTGGAGTCACCATCAGATTCCATAACTTAAAGGCTCCATTTTACTGCTCTTACTTCTGATGCTATTCTCAAGACCTGCTTGGTACTTGTATTTCTGACTAGCCACATATAATAATAAATCTATTCAGATTTGATAGCTGCTAGAATGGCTCATAGAACCAAACACTTATTTAATTTTTATCAATATATTATAAAGGAGGCAACTTAGGGATAGTTAAATGGAAGAGATATAAAGCAAGCTTTAGGTGACGGTGGTGGGGGTGGAGTTTCTATGTCCTCTCTAGAAGCCCAACCCACTAAATATTTGGAAACATTCTTCCTCGAGCTCTCTGAACCCTGTTCTTCATGGTTTTATGGAGGTTTCTTGACTTAGGCATGATTGATTGAATTATTTTATTTTATTTTGTCGGTCGTGGGGCTTAAACCCTGGGTCTGGGCATTGTCCCTTAGTTCTTCAGCTCAAGGCTAGCACTCTACCACATGTGCCATAACGCCACTTCTGGCTTTTTTGTGTATGTGGTGCTGAGGAATCAAACCCAGGGCCTCATGCATGTGATGCAAGCACTCTACCACTGAGCCATGTTCCCAGCCCTCTATTGAATTATTGACATTGGTGATTAAGTTAATCTCCATTGCCTCTGGACTCTCAGAGGTGGAGGAAATAGGGATAGGGAATATAAAGTTGAAAGTTCCAGCCATCTAATCATACTTTGGTCTTTATGGAAACCATCTCTCATCTTGAAGCTATTTAGGGCCACTCAAATCACCAGTTAACATATTATCATACAAAACCACCTCTTATCAGTTTGGAGATTCCAAAGGTTTTAGGAACTGTATGGCCAGAACCAGGACAAAGGACAAATACAGCTATGCACTGTTTGATAGTAGAAGACATGTATGACGGTGTTCTGGTAATACTATATCACCTACTCCATTGTAGACACAAGCACACCCTGTGCTAAACCATAACAAAATTGTTCAAGAATTCATTTTTCCTAACTTCTTGTGTGATGTGTGGTTATAATTTGTGGTGGTGGTGGTGGTGGTGGTGGTGGTGGTGGTGGTGGTGGTGGTGGTGTGTGTGTGTGTGTGTGTACTGGTACTGGGGCTTGAACTCAGGGCCTGGACATTATCCCTTAGGAAAATTTTTTGCTCAAGATTGGTATTCTATCACATGAGCTACAGCTCCACTAGTGACTTCTTTAGTGGTTAATCAGAGATAACAGTTTCAAGCCTTCCTGCCTAGGTTGACTTTGAACCCAATCCGTAGGTCCCAGCCTCCTAAACTGTTAGCTTTACAGGCATGAACAACCTGTAATTTTTGTATCATTCAGCCCTAGCTGACAAATAAGCCATCTTTTAGATTTCTCCAAAGTATGTCTTTTCCCTCCCAATATTCTGCATCTTGGTATGTTTATTTCTTCACATTTATCACAATTCATCATTATTTAGTTGCTTACTTCTTTCTGTTTACCTGTTTTGCTCCTGCAGTTCTGATAAAGCTGTAATTATTATGTAACTGTACGCTTGCAACTACGTCTGTTTTGCTCACCATTGCAATTCCACCAAGTTTCAATGAGTACTTGTGAATGGAACTTTAAACTCAAAGTCAAAAATAGTGAGTCACAATTTAAAGTACAGATTAATATTTTAAAATTTCCTACAGATAGTAAACCTGGCTCTTAGAAGTTATTTTCAATATACTATGTACCTGAAATAAAAATTTCTTTTATTTTGGGAAAATATGCATAACATTTAATCATTTTCAGTGTGATTTAGTGGCTCGGAAACCAGGTTTTTAGGCCCCAAATTCAAACTGCAGGAATCCCACCTTAGGTTCAGCTACTCATCTTAATACCTCAAATAAAAAGACACAGTAGCAGCCATGGGAAGACAGCACTTTAGTATACCTTTCAGGAATCCATCATTGGCCTTAAGTTAAATAGGAAGAATTGAGGGTAGGGGATGAGAAGGTATGCCTAGTGCAAACACTCTCAAATCACAGGTGTGTTTGGTTGACTATTAGCTCAGTCTTTGTATCTGGAGCTCTGGAGAAGCTGGCAACTGGTTGGAGGGAGCAGGAACAAGCTACCTTGCTGGTACCTGACTTTTGACTTCTTGTTTCTCTGGAGCAGTTTTGCTGGGCTGGGAATGTGGATCAGTGGTAGAGTGCTTGTCTAGCATGCATGAAGCCCTGGGTTTGATTCCTTAGTACCATATAAACAGAAAAAACAGGACTCAAGTGCTAGCCTTGCGCAAAAGAAGCTCAGTGACAGTGAGTTTAAACACCTGGACTGCCCCCTCCCCCCCAAAAAAATCCAAGAGATGGTATTGCCTGTCTGAGGAGCAGTGTGCCTATGAGTGGTAAATCCTGTCCTTCCTAGAGTACAAGGTGAATGCAAAGTGACTCCAAGAGAGAAGGGCTCAGATCCAAGGGCACACATGTAAAATGAGGACTGGGTACACAGCTTTTATGTTTCTTTTAGTTTATAGGTCTAGCAAAAGCATCTTTCAGGTTGCCTCTTAAAAAAGCAGTAAATATATTCACAGTATTTACAAGTAGCACCACCATTAATTATCAGAACTTTTTCATCATCCCACACTAAAACTCTGTACCCATTAAATTATGATTCTACTTTCCCTTCTACTCTCTACCACTGGCAACCATTATTCTCTTTCTCTCTCTCTCTGTCTTTTCCTCGTGTGTGTGTGTGTGTGTGTGTGTGTGTGTGTGTGTGTGTGTGTACTGGGAATTGAAGCTTTTTCATTCAATGCTGGCACTCTAGCACTTGAACCACACCTACACTTCTGGCTTTTTGCTGGTTAATTGGAGGTAAGAGTCTCACAGATTTTCCTTCCTGGGCTGGCTTTAAACCATGATCCTCAGATCTCAGCCTCCGGAGTAGAAAGGATTACAAGTCACCAGTGCCCAGCTCTGACTACTACAATTTTTTGAGACAGAGTTTTACTATGTAGTCCATGCTGTATTCAGACTTGTGATTCTTCTGCGTTAGTCTCTTTAGTGTTGGGATTACAGATAGAGAACACCACACTCAGTTACTGTTTGTTAGTCTTTGGTAAGAGGGTGTCTGAAGTCTAATATTTCCTTTATTTTTCCCCAGACAAAACTCTCACTCATAATAGATTTAGAATTTGTAGTGTTCAAGTCTTGCAGAGGTTTGTACTGTTTCACTGGAAAATCAGACAAGGAAGACTTCTTGGATCCAGTTTAATTTAGGTACTTTTTGTAGTTTTCAGTTTCAGAATCCTTTGGTTTGTCTAGAATAGAGAAGGAAACAAATGCTCAAGACAAGCTGTTGGGATTTTTTTCAGGCATGGTTGCTCCACATTCAAGGTTAGACTAGTATAAAAAAAGTTTATGTGTGGAAAATCGTGACAGAGTTGTGATTGTTTTGCCTGTATAAATTATTAAAAGAAAATTTAAAAGTGTAGGCTTTGAGATTCTCTCTCCATTTTAGGTTTTGCTAACGAAAAATGATTGAGAAACTTTTTGGTTGTCTTGTTTTTCTCTTAACAGTCAGGATGAAGTGGTGAGCAAGAATGTTGGACTGTGTACAGAAGTCTGGAATTTAAGCAGATTTTGTACCAACTTGCTATGAGATTGCTAAACTGAAATTTCCCCCACCATGTGTTCCTTCTTCAAGTATTAGAATAATAACTCTAATAATAATGTAGGATTTTTAACCTTCTCTAGATCTTATTTCCTATTATTCTCTAATTCACAGAAAATTTCATATAATTTATTTGTCTAATTGTTTTATCTACAGTGCTAAATTGCAAGCTCCTAGAAAACTTTTTTTTTTTTTTTTT
>NW_012267228.1:24229342-24259175 GCF_000151885.1 Dipodomys ordii
TGTGTGTGTGTGTGTGTGTGTGTGTGTGTGTGTGTGTGTGTGTGTGTGTGTGTGCTGGGCCTGGGACTTGAACTCAGGACCTAGGCACTGTCCCTGAGCTATTTGTGCTCCAGGCTACCACTTCCAACCACAGCTCCCTTTCTGGATTTTTGGTAGTTAATTGGAGATAAGAATCTCACAGACTTTCCTGCCAGGGCTGGATTTGACCCTCGATCCTCAGATCTCAGCCTCCTGAGAAGCTAGGATTCTAGGCCTGAGCTGGGAGTTTGGCTAGAACAAAACTATTTTAAAGTCTGTTTTTATATGAAATAATATAATTGAGATGTCAACTCTAGACACAATTCATTTCTAACTTTAACCTACCATTTGAACATTCTTTTTTAGTTTTGTACAGCATAAATCTTTTCATGCAAAAGCTGATATATCAGTCATAAGTTGCATTTAATAGCAAATGTCAGATCTAACTATAGTGCAGTAAATAATCAAAAAGTGTCATCTAATATAAGTAGTCCAAAAGTAGGTGGTTACACTGATCTGATGCCTCATAAATGTTGTCTCTTGGTATTTTTTTCCCAGCTCCAAAATGACTAATGGAATGCTGGTCTCCATATCCATGATGGTAGGAGGAAGCAGAAGAATACAGAAATACAACTTCCTCTATACATTTTTCCTATTTGCTTTTCAAAGAGTAATACCAGATATTCCAATCAATGTTATTTTATTTTATTTGTTTTTTTTTTATTTTTGCCAGTTGTGGAGCTTAAACTTAGGGCCTGGGTGCTGCCCCTAAGGTTTTGTGTTCAAGGCTAGTGCTCTACCACTTTGAGCTACAGCCCCACTTCCATTCTTCTAGCAGTTAATTGGAGATAAGTGTCTCATGGACTTTCTTGCCTGGTCTGGCTTCAACCCAAGATCCAGAGATCTCAGCCTCCTGAGAAGCTAAGATTACAGGTGTGAGGCACCAGCATCAGGCTTCAATATTATTGATTGGTTGATTGATTGATTGATTTTTTGCCAGTACCAGGATTTGAATTCAGGGCCATATACCAGTTCTGCTGATGCTCTTCTAATTTTCCATATCTCTAGCCCTGTTTTTGCTAGTTATTTTGGAGATGAAGTCTAGCAGACCTTTCTACTCAGGCTGGCCTTGAACCTTGATCCTCAGATCTCAGCATCCTGAATAAATGGGATTATACCTGACTCAAACAAACTCTGAAATATCTCATATTTTTTTCACATGGCTACTTCAATGGAGGCTGCAAATACAGCATTTTTAGTTGGGCTCAATACTGCTTCAAATTCATTATAACAGAATAATAGATTTTGAGGGCTGGGAAGGTGGCTCAGTGGTAGAGCGCTTGCCTTGCATGCATGAGGCCCTGGGTTTGATTCCTCAGCACCACATAAGCAAAAAGAAAAAAAAAATCTGGAAGTGGCACTGTGGCTCAAGTGGTAGAGTGCTGGCCTTGAGCTGAAGAGCTGAGGGACAGCACCCAGGCCCAGAGTTCAGGCCCCACGACCGGAACCCCCCCCCCCAAAAAAAAAGAATAATAGATTTTGAGTGGTTGACTTAGCCAGCTGGGTCTGCTATAAAAACAATAAATATCAGCAGATATTTATTTCTCAAGATCTGAAGGTTAGAAGGTTCAGGATCAAAATTGTCAGGGAAGCAATTTGGTTTCCTGGTGAAGAATCTCTTCCTTTCTTACATGTGATGGGGAGAGAGCGAGCGAAAGAGAGCATCAGCTTTAGTCTCTTTCCTTCCTTCTTCCCTTCTTTCCTTTTTTCTTTCCTTCCTTCCTTCCCTCTCTCCCTCCCTTTGTCCCCCCCACCTCCTCCTTTTTTATTTTTGCTTGTTCTGGGGCTTGAACTCAGTGCCTGGGCACTGTCCCTGAGATTTTTTTCTCAAGGGTAGCACTCTACCACTTGAGCCCAGCTCCACTTCTGGCTTTTTTTGTGGTTAATTGGAGATAAGAGTCTTTTGGACTTTCCTGCCCAGTCTGGCAAATCTCTTCCAAACTGTGATCCCCAGGTCCTGAGTAGTTAGGATTACAAATGTAATCTCACCATTGCCCAATTCCTTCCTCCTCTCCTTTCCCTTCCCCTCTTTCTTTCCCCATCCTCCTCCTCCTCTGCTTATCTTGGGGCTTGAACTTAGGGCCTGGTTTCTGGCCACTGCTCTACCCCTTGAGCCAGCCCCACTTCCGGCTTCTGGCATTTTTTTTTATAGTTTCACAGACTTTCCTGTCTGGGCTGACTTTGAACTGTGATCCTCAGATCTCATCCTACTGAGTACATAGAATTATGGGCATGAGCTATGGGTGCAAAACTTCTTCTCCTCTTTAAATATATTAATTCCATTGTGGTGAGTCCCAGCTACACAATCTTATCTAAACATAATTATCTCCCAAAGCCTCCATATCCAAATACCATCACTTTGAGGGCTAGAATTTTAATATACAAAGTTTAGACAAAAGTAACCAGTCGATTTTATTATGTCCCCCAGCTCCCCAAAATTCATGTCATCCTTTCATACAAAAATGCATTGAGGGCTGGGAAGTTGGCTCAGTGGTAGAGTGCTTGCCTCACATGCATGAGGTCCTGGGTTCAATTCCTCAGCACCACATAAGCAAAAAGAAAAAAGCCAGAAGTGGCGCTGTGGCTCAAGTGGTAGAGCGCTAGCCTTGAGCTGAAGAGCTGAGGGACAGTACCCAGGCCCAGAGTTTAGGCCCCACGACCGGACCCAAAAAAAAAAAAAAAATTGAGTCATGGAAATAACTCCAAAAGTCTTTTTTCAGTCCATTATCAACTTTAAAGTCTAAAAACCAAAACTTTATCTAAATTTTATTTATGGGTATTTAAGTGATTCAACCAGAGGCAAAATTCCTCCATAGCTGTGAATCTATAAAGTTGGATCAACTTTGTGTTTGCAAAATATAAACATTCTTATTCCAAAATGGAACAATCATAATGAAGAAAGGTGATGAGTCGCAAGCAAGGCCCAAATCTACTGAGGTAGTTCCAATAGGTAAGGCATGAGTACAATCCTTCTAGGGTTGGTGCTCTGCCTTCCAGAATCACCAAAGCAGTAGTACTAGGGCACTGGTCCTACTTCTTGTCTCTGATGAGTGAGAGTTGTGATGCCAAAATTCTGTGCAAGGTCTAACCACGCTCCTATCTTCACTTTGAAATAAAAAAGGTAGCCCAGGTCATCAATGAATTGCTTTTGAGTTCATTGTCTTTTACCTTGATGGACAGTACACATTTGAACCTGAATAGCCTTATGGTCCTGTCCTGTAGGATCTAAGAAGTCCCACAGCTTCCTTTGTTTCATCCTTAGTTTAAACTAGTAGTGCTTCTGTTAGAAAGGCTGATTAGGTGTATGCTTTCCATTCACACTAATCTTAGTAAATGGTTCTTCAGCCATTTCTAATGTCCTTTGAATGAACTTGCTTGTTTTGTTTTGTTTTTTTTTTTGCATTAAAAATAAGCTGAAAAAATTTACACCTTTAATTTCTGGTCCCTGTTATGTTAGCAATACTTTTAAAATCCATCCCTTACTTTTTACTATAAGCAGTGAGGGGGCCCTAAGCCACTACTTTCACACATGCTTAGCGATCCCCTCAGCTAAGTACCTGATTTCATAGGTTCCATCTTCCACAAAACAGTAAAACACAGGTCAGACAAATTCTTTGCCACATTATAACAAAGTTCATCTTTTCTCCACTGTTCAATATCATATTCCTCATTTCAATCTAAGCCTTCACTGGATTAGTCTTTTTTTTTTGTCAGTCGTGGAGCTTGAACTCTGGGCCTGGGAGCTGTCCCTCAGCTCTTCAGCTCAAAGCTAGTGCTCTACCGTTTGAGCCCCAGCACCACTTCGGGTTTTCTGAGTAGTTTATTGGAGATAAGAGTCTCACGGACTTTCCTGCTTGGGCTGGCTTTGAACCGTGATCCTCATATCTCAGCCTCCTGAGTAGCTAGAATTATAGGCATCCACTGGCACCTGGCAAGAACCATTACCCTTACCCTTAACATCATATTTTTAGCATATGCCTCAAAACCTCTCCAAACCCCTGCCCATTAACCAATATCAAAGCGACGTCCACAATCTTGGATATTTTCTCTTTTTTTTGGGTCCGGTCATGGGCCTGAACTCTGGGCCTGAGCGCTGTCCCTCAGCTCTTCAGCTCAAGGCTAGCACTCTACCACTTGAGCCATAGTGCCACTTCCAGCTTTTTTTTTTTTTTTTCTGGTTATGTGGTGCTGAGGAATCAAACTCTGGGCCTCATGCATGCCAGGTAAGCACTCTACCACTGAGCCACCTTCCCAGCCCCAATCTTGGATATTTTCTATAGTAGCTCTGTACTCTCAAAAATCTGCATTAAAAACCCAGGAATGCAGCCGGTGCCAGTGGCTCACACCTGTAATCCTAGCTACTATGGAGGCTGAGATCTGAGGATCACAGTTCAAAGCCAGCCTGGGCAGGAAAGTCCGTGAAACTCTTGTCTCCAATAAAACACTAGAAAACTGGAAGTGGCACTGTGACTCAAGAAGTAGAGCACTCGCCTTGTGCTGAAGAGTACAGGGACAGCACCCAGGCCGACTTCAAGCCCTATGACCAACCACAAAAAAAAAGAAAGAAAGAAAGAAAGAAAGAAAAAAAACCAGGAAAGCTTACAATAGAGGTCCAGTCTGAGTCCAAAGGTCTGAGAAGCAGGTAAGCTGCTGGTACAGGTGCAGTCCAAGCTGCGTCTGAATGCAGAAGAACTATGTTCTAACTCAAAGACAATAAGGCAGAGAGAACAAGTTCTTCCTTAAGTCAGCTCTTTTGTTCTATTCAGACTTCCAGTGATTAGAGGGGGCCTATACACATTGGGGGGGAGTAATTTTTTTTTTTCTTTTGATGTCCTAGTTTGAATGGGAATCTCATCTGAAAAACCCTTGCAATCAAACCCAGAATAATGTTTAGCCAGATATGTATGCATCTCATGGCCCAGCCACAGTGACACATAATTGTTATAGAAGTTTTGGGCTACAAGCATAAAACTCCATGTCCCATTTGGCAGATCTGGTCACTTTCCCTAGTATGCCAAATAGACAAGTAATGGTAGAGGTCAGAGAAAGTTGACTTAATGTGGCACAGGTAAACCACAGGAAGAGAGGAAAGGTGTATGTTTGCAGCCTGTCTTTCTCTTACAAATGTATGCTTTAGGTTTAAATAGAAGAATTGGAGGCAGAAGAGAGGTATGTATAATTATGAAACAGTCTCAATCACCTTATGATCATAGGTAGCAATCCCAGTGCTCTGGTTGTTCATTATCTCAGGATTGGTCAGGGAGGGCCTTGCTACCACAAGAATCACTTCTGCCTGACAGGTGGTCTGTCATATAGAGGCTCTGCTGTTCTTTAGCTCTGAGGTAGTTCATGTTATAAAGGTGTTATCAGATCATTCCTGTTCTTCCTGGAACCCAAGTGATTACAGGAAAGAAACTCAGAGTGAAAGGAACACATAAACAGGCCAGGATAACAAGCTTTTATTTGACTTGTGGGCTCAAGTAAGCATTCAGTGCTTTGTAGCAAAAGCAGTTTAAGAACTTCTTACATGATTATCAACCATATGGTAGTTCCTGTCACAAAAAAATATTAGTGGCGACATTAAACTAGATTTTCCTTTTTAAGCTTTTTTCTTGGTTATAAAAATAAGTTTTTAATTATATAGATGTGACACATATGAAATAAAACAAATGTTTACTATAATAAAAATGTTTTATAGGATATTTTCCTCTAATTCAGTGAATAAATAGGAGTATTATTTTGTTTTGTAGCTTATCCTTTTCTATTTAAAAATACATGCTTTAAGACACTATGTTGTGTGTAGGGAAGGGAAAAATTGGAAGAGTGAGAAAATTTGCAGACACAGCTAAGAGGCTATGTTAGGTTATGTTATATAACTTTTTTTTTTTTTTTTTTGTCGGTCGTGGGGCTTGAACTCTGGGCCTGGGTGCTGTCCCTCAGCTCTTCAGCTCAAGGCGAGCGCTCTACCACTTGAGCTACAGCGCCACTTCCGGTTTTCTGGTGGTTTATTGGAGATAGGAGTCTCACGGTCTCTCCTGCCCGGGCTGGCTTTGAACTGCGATCCTCAGATCTCAGCCTCCTGAGTAGCTAGGATTACAGGCGTGAGCCACCAGCGCCCGGCTGTTATATAACTTTTTCTAGACATACAATAGTTTCATTAACATTGAATCTGTTTAAACTTTGAACTCCTTGTGCCTAGAATAGTTATCCAGTTAGGGATATACAATCAAATTACTGTTCTTTAATTCCCCACTCATAGATAGACCATTTTTGTTTTGTTTTGTTTTGTTTTGTCAGTTGTGGAGCTTGAACTCGGCCTAGGCGCTGTCCCTCAGCTCTTCAGCTCAAGGCTAATGCTCTACCTCTGGAGCCACAGTGCCACTTCTGGTTTTCTGAGTGGTTTATTGGAGATAAGAGTTTCATGGACACTTTCCTGCCGGTGCTAGCTTTGAACCTTGATCCTCAGATCTCAGCCTCCTGAGATCTCAACCACCAGCACCCTGGCTTGATTTCTTTATTTTGAATAAACATTTTATTTATGTAAAAAAATATCTGCTTAATGGCTGAGTGCAGGTGGCTTATGCTTGTAATCCTAGCTATTCAGGAAGCTAAGATCTGAGGACTGTAGTTCAAACCCAGCTTGGGCAGAAAAGTCCATGAGAGTTGGGCACTGGTGGATCATGCCTGTAATCCTAGCTACTTAGGAGGCTGAGATCTGAGGATCATGGTCCAAAGCCACCCTGGGCAGGAAAATCCATGAAGTTCTTATCTACAATTTACCACCAGAAAACCAGAGGGGCACTTGTGGCTCATAGTTGTAGAATGCTAGCTAGTCTTCAGCAAAAAAAGAGCTCAGGGACAGCACCCAGGCCCAGAGTTCAAGCCCCACAACTGACCCTGCCCCCCCCGTCCCCCTCCCCACAAAAAAAGTCCATGAAACTCTTATCTCCAATTGACCACCAAAAAGCTGCAAGTAGAGTTGTGGCTCAAGTGGTAGAACACCGGCTTTGAGTAAAATAAACAAGTGAACAGGGGAGGCCATGAGTTCAAGCCCCAATACTGGCATATTAGATAATAAATAAATAAATATACTTGAACACATTCTCTCACAAAAAGATACATGTATTAGAAATTTAACAGAATAGAAAGTTCTTTGCATCATTTTTAACATTTCTTAAACACTATAAATTAGGAAGTCCCTAAAAGTGTATTTTAAGTGTTCTCTAGGCATTGGAGATAAATGACAGTAAACTGAGCCACCTTCCCCCTGAAATTCACATTGTTTCTTACTCCCTCCTTTCCTTCTTCTTTTTCTCTTCTCTTCCTCTCTCTTTCTTTCTTTCCTTCCTTCTCTTCCTTCCTTCCTTCTTCCTTCTCCCTTCCTTCCCTTCCCTCCCTTCCTCCTGCTCTCCTCTCCTCTTCTTTCTTTCTTTTCCTTCTTATTTTCTTTCTAGCTATGAAAATTGCTGAAATGCCAGGAGTTTGGCTAGCAGTGAATAGAGAAGTCTGGAATGTTTTTAATCCTGTATTCAATGTTCTTGGTAATATTAGAAGAGCAGCAGAGCCATGCATTCAGTCATGCTCTTGGCTAAAGCCACCTACTCTGACTTAAGTGCTCCTCACATGAAAAAAGGCTGTAAACACAACTTGAGCCAGTGATATGATCTGGCTGCCAAACCAAGTAAATGTGATCCCAACTGGCATTAATATAGAAGGCAGTGGCTGGGCCCAGGAAGGTAATAGTCCCAGGGTATGCTCTGCAGTGGTCACATCACACCTGGAGGATAGTGTTTCCTTCTGCATCTTAGAGTAATGTCGACAAGTTGGAGTTTGCCCAAGTTGGGCAACAGGATGATTGATGAATGGCCTAGAAACTACATTCTTTGAGGAACAGTTGGAGGATTTGGGTGTAGTTTACTCTGGAAACGAAAAGACACGAGGGTGTGGGATATCCATTCTGAAACATTCACATGGCTATCATGTAAACCAGTTGGACTCTTCTGTGTAATCTCAACAAGTACAACTTAGCCCAATGAGTATACATTACAAAGTGACCAATTTTGTCTATAAAAGGAAGACATTTTCTCTATAAAGGGAAGATGTTTTTAGCCCTTATGGACAGTCAGAAAACTGTAGCTCTGGAAGGTAATGACTTCACTAATAGGGGATGAGAGTGTTAGAAAAGAGACTGACTGAAGGGCAGGATGGGGATTATGGAGAGATGACCCTTTCAGAACTTAAAGTTCTAATGAACTTTAAGGAACTTTAAGGAACAAAGTGTTATTGCTAACAGAGCCCATGTAAAGATGAACACAAAAATGGTTAAAATATACTCTAAGGTAGAAATAAAATTATGAGGATGGGGAGAAAGCTCAGACCTAACCTGTTTTCACTGATAGTTATTGCGCGCTCTCTCTCTCTTTCTAGTGGGGCTTGAAGTCAGGGAATAGGCACTGTCCTTTGGTTTTTTCTGCTTAATGATGGTATTTTACCACTTGAGCTACACGCCTACTTCTGGCTTTTTGTTAGTTAATTGGAGATATAAGTCTTACAGACTTCTCTGCTTGGGTTGGCTTTGAACTTCGACCTTCAGATTTTAGCCTCCTGAGTAGCTAGGATTACAGGTGTGAGCTGCCATCACCCAGCTGGTTTAAGTAGAAGCAGTTTGTGTATATGTATCTGAAATACACTTTTTTTTCACCCACTCAATTCTCTAGATACTCAGTGTACTTTACCTCTCATGAGATTTCTCATCTTCTTACTATGTTGTTTTCAGTGTATAATAGTTTGATAAGATTATCCAATGTTTATAAAACAACATTTCAGAGAAAGGCTGTTTGTATCTACATATCAAAGAATCACCATAGTGGAACAACTGGTCTTAAGAGCTCACTAATAATAAAGTAGCATCTAGTAAAATGTGTGCATTAGGTTAACTTGCCTCTCCTCAACACTCAGTGAGGTGAATTAGTAATGATTACTCTCATTTACCAATGTAGAAACCAGATCTTGGAGCTGTCTGCCTACCAGGATTGGGAGGGAGCTGGTGCAAGAATACAGACCTTTGACTCCTAGTCCAGAGTTCTTTCTAATACAAAAAGCCAGGTGTCCGTGGCTCATGACTATAATCCTAGCTACTCAAAAGGCTGAGAACTGAGGATCTCAAAGCATCCAGGGAAGGAAATTCTTTGAGACTCCTATCTTCAATTAACCACCAAAAAGCCAGAAGTAGAGCTGTGACTCAAGTGGTTGAGTGCCAGCCTTGAATGAAAATGCTAAAGGACAGTGCCCAGGACCCGTGTTCAAGCTCCAGCACTAGCACACAAAACAAAAACTTGTTTCCTCCTAATATTTGTTGGGTCTTCCTCCATTCCCCACTGTTCCCCAGCCTCCCTTAGCCTCTGAGACAGTCACATGCACCAGCAAGTAAAGTCAAGCAGGAACTCGTTTATTACCACCCAGCAAGCACTTTTTAAAGCAAAAAAACCCCTTAGGCATAAAAGGGGAGGAAAAGGAACCAACCAAACACTGTAAAGGTCACCTTATCATGGCCTAAGCTTTCTATACTTTCCCTGCTGTCCACACATTGACTTTACTTTTCTATACTTTCCCTGCTGTCCACACATTGACTTTACTTCCCCTGATCGTGGTATTCAATCAGATTTTAGCATAAACAACTCGGGCTCTGCCCACTCAACTTCCTCTCAGCACCATCTTTGCTGCCTATGTGCCCCACAAATATTGGGTTTAGAGCTTACTTGAATGAAGACTGTTTTTCTCTCTTAATAATGTTGATTCCACAGAGTAGGCTGGTAGGTTGTTTTGGTGGAGAATTTGGCCTCTAATACAAATCCTGCCTCTAGTTCATTTTCTGTCCTAAAGTTAGTTGTCAGCAAGTGCACTGACACCTGAGAATACTTGGTCATCATGAAAGTATGGATGCTAACAATCAAGTCCAAACAAAAATTCTATGAGTGTGGACAAGATAGTATTTGTCAAATGGTTTGCGACTGAACAATGTAGCAAAATGCTTAGGAGATTAGCCTGAGTCAGAAAGCTTTGGGTTTAAATCTCTTTTGCCTCTTACTAGCTGTAAGTTAGCTTTGGTTTCCTTATATGTAAAATGGAAACTTAGGACCTGTCTTTTGGGACTGTTGGGAGGACTGAGTATTTTGGAGACTGTTGGGAGTACTAGGTATGATAATGAGTATAAAGTTTAAACACTATGCTGCTTTTCAAACATGTTTATTGTATGCTTGCTTCAATTGTCTTCTATCCATTTTTCTGCAATAGTACATACTTCCTAATTACTATGCTGCTGTCAATATAGTAGGTGCCAAATCCTAGTCAGAAGTATCATGCTGTACTAATAATCAGTAACAATTCAAACAAGTGTCTCCTGAGTGCCTGGCCTGATGCTGCCCTCTGAAACTACACAGCTGTTTGAAAACAGCCTCACCCCAGAGCTCAGGACATGATTATCAAGTTGCTGTAGAGGCCAGCCTGCCCAACCTGGGGTTCCAGAAAAGTCTGCAGATGTGTGTGTGTGTGTGTTGAGTGAGTCAGGCAGACCAAGAAAGGTGGAGGAGCTTTCATGGAGGGGGAATCAGAGAGCAAAAGTAGAGATCTCTGAATCAGTACATTGCTGAATGACTAAGCTGGCATCAGTTATACTTGTTGGGCTAGTCACAGAAAAGTCACAGGCCTTTAATCTCAGCACTTTTGAGGCTGAGGCAGGAAAACCAAGAGTTTTGAGCCTGCTATATAGTACAACCATTTCAAAAAACAAAGACATTGAGTTGTATTGTATTCCCTTTGTACACCTACTAAAGGATTATAAACTAACAGCCATGTGCCCTTAGCTCACATTTGTAATCCTAGCTACTCAAGAGACTGAGATCTGAGGATTTCGGTTAGAAGCTAGGCCAGTAAGAAAAATCCGTGAGACCCTCATTTCCGAATTAAAAACACCAAAAAGTCAGAAGCAGATCTGTGACTCGAGTGGTAGAGCAGTAACCTTGAGCACAAATGCTCAGAGACAGAGCCAGGCCCTAAGTTCAAGCCTCAGGACCAGATAAATAAAAAGTAAGCAAATGAAAAAAAGAGAAATAGAGAAAGAAGTGTGTACACCTAACTTACAGTGGTGTGCAGACCCAATAAAGTAGTGTGTCAATGTTTGCACTTGAACCTGGCACACAATAAGTATCTGATACACATGAGCCGTCGTTACCATTGTCTTAGTGATTTAATCGTATCTTACTGGAAGTATGAACAGTGCCATTCTGGGAATACTTCATCGCCTGGTCTCTGGAATGCGAAAGTAGGCGACTCAGAAGCCACCGTTTCTACCTGAAAGTGCTTTCGGAGAGGGAGGCCCGGGCCGGCTGGACAGTCCGCGACCAGCGACTGGGTGGCATCCCGGTGTCCAGGCCCCAGTGGGAAGGGAAAGGAAGGGACTCGCTTTCAGCCAGACTCCCAGGGTCACGTGGTCGGATGCCCCGCCCCGGCCAAGTGGGTCCCCGGCGGCTGCGGCAGCGTGTGGTGCGCGTGCGCGTGCGCGGGGGTGGGGGGGTGGGGGTTGCGAGCGCGCTCTGCGGCGCGGTCCGCATCGGAGGCGGCACGAGCGGCAAGTGGGTGGCGGATGGCTCTGCTGGGCCCGGCGGGCTTAGGGCCCGGTTCCCGCGGGCCGTTGGATGAGGCTGTGGTGGCGGCCGAGGGGCGCGAGGCGGCGGCCCTGGAGGCGGCGGGAGCTGCCCTGGAGGACGATGAAGAGGACGACGGCCGCGGCCGGGGCCTGCTGCGCTGGGACAGTTTCTCGGCCTGGTTGCACTGCGTGTGTGTGGTGGGCTTCGACCTGGAGCTGGGCCAGGCGGTGGAGGTGAGGCCCGGCCGCACCCGGTCTCCGCGCTTCGCCCCCGCGCCGGGCGGCTCCGGTCGAGCCGGGGGCGGGCGGGCGGGCGGGCGGGCGGGCCTGGACCCCGGCGGCTGCGCATCCGGGCGTGGCCGCCAGCCCCCTCCGCGGGTTGGCCGGGCTCCGGTCCCTCCACCCGGGCCGTGGGAGGATCTTGGGCTGCGGCTAGGGGTGAAAAGTTCTCTTTAGGCCCCTCCTGAATTCTCGTTGATGTTCGTCTTTAAAAAAAAAAAGAAAGCCAGCGTCCCAGAAATAACCAACAAGGATCAGCAGCACCCGGGAGCGCCTGCAGCAGGATGTGTGTGTGTGGGGGGGGGGGGCTTTTCAAGAATGGAACAGCACCCCTGGCATCTGGTGAACTGCAATAGCCACATTTACACAGCCAAGTGTGGTAGGCCTGTAGCTTGTTTTGGTGATTGCAGTAACTTAAGAGCTTCGCACTCAGTATGAGCCGAAATGCTAGCCTCAGCATGCATTTTCTACTTTTCCTTTTTTTTTTTGTTCCCCATTTGTGTGTGTGTGTGGTGTGTGCACGCACGCTGCCTCACAGCCCTTCCGTGTTAGGGATCCAATCTAGAGTTTCAAGAATGCCAGACCCATGCTGTATTGCTATCCTTTATTATTTCTTAAGACTGCCTCTAAAACAGTAGGCCTGAAAGCTACTGTCAGGATGAAGCTAGGGAAAATTGTTTGCTCGTTAATCTGTCAAATTTCCCATCTTTATAGCATCTTATATTAAAAAAAAAAGCCTTCCAGTCTTACTCATTTTTGACATTATTTAGAGTCCTTTTTGTAATATGAGATTGTCTTTATGTAGCCAAGAAAAGCATTGTCAGAAGGATGTATATTTAGAAGTATATTTTGGTTTTTGTTCTTTTGGTGATAATGACAAATTTTAATCTCATTTTGACTTTGGTGTTCTAAATTGACTAAGAAAATTGGTAGGGGAAGTTGACTAGAAAGCTACTGCTCTTCCTGGGTTCGATTCCTCAGTACCACATACACAGAAAAAGCCAGAAGTGGTGCTGTGGCTCTAATGGTAAAGTGCTAACCTTGAGGGAAAAGAAGCTCAGGGACAGTCCCCAGGGCCTGAGTTCAAACCCTAGGACTGACAGAGAGAGAGAAAGAGAGAGAGAGAGAGAGAGCAAGAAAGAAGGAAAGGAAGGAAAGCAAGCAAGAAGCTACTGCTTCTTGCTAACCTTGCTTCTCTTTTCTCATCTTTCCCCCCCATCCCCTTCTCTTTTCTGTCTTTACCAGTTCAGTAAACATTTGAGTTTCCACTAAGATCTAGGTAACATGCTAGTTATTGAAGTGCAACTGTAAACATATGCTCTAATCTGCATTTGGAAATTGAGACAATAGTTCAGTGGAAAACCAAGGCTTAATCTGAGTAGTTCATAGAGTTAAATACAGTGTCTGATGCTTAGTGACATTCAGTAAATACTTGTTGATAGAATGAGTGAATCATGAGCAATTCTTTATCGTAGAAAGGTAAGAACAGCAATTCCCAAAGACTTTGAAGAAAACATTGGTACAATTACTGAAAGTTATATCTACAACAAAATAGAATTTAACTAGAAAACTATAGTATTGGCTTGTAGTAGTTGATTAAACTTTTAAATAGCTAAAGGAGGGAGTCTCCTCAAGTGAATCAGTTTTGTAATATGAGTGTTGTCTTGTTTTTGACCAAATAAACAGAATATTTAACATAGTTGAAGAGCTGCAAAAGTGTGAATCATTAAAGGATTTCATTTCAGTTTCATTCCTCATAGATCACTTCATTTGGGCACATAGTTCTTAACCTTTTCTTTGCTTCTTGAACCTCTACAAATAAACAACCATGAACGGTTTACTAGAAAAAGGCTTACTAAGACAAAATTCTGTATGTGTTTCTAGGGACTGCTTGGATTAATTGATAAGCCATTATTTCTAAATTAAGTATTACTGACTTTAGATTCCTTAATGAAGAGCCCAAAGAAAGATCAGCACATTAGATGAAATGTAAAGCAGTGAAATTTTAGAGAAATATGTATATTTGCCTTATCCCTTTTAAAGTGAAAATTAATTAATATGTTAATACAAGAAGATAGTTGAAAATTCACTTACTTTGAGGCCATATTTTAGTTCAAATGGACAGGAGGGGTGGTTGGAATGCAGCCAGAAATGTAGGCTTGTGTTGAAGAAGTAACATGGTACTTCCATCTCTACATCCTAGAACCAACAACCAAAGGCGCTCAAAAGGAAGATTAATTACAGAATAGGTATAGATTAAATTAAGTTTGGGCAGTAATATTCTGAACCCACTGGTGTTAGCAAAAAGGTAATCATTGAATCTAAGGTTTAAGAACTATTGAAGCAGCTTTTCTGCCATAACAGTATTTGTATATTTCTTCTTTTTTTTTTTTTTTTTAAACCAGGGCTGAGAACCGAACCCACGGCCTTGTGCGCGCCAGGCGGGCGCGCTTCCGCTGGGCTAAACCCCCAGCCCCTGTATATTTCTTAAAAATGCATAACCAAGACAGA
Source organism: Dipodomys ordii (assembly GCF_000151885.1). Lineage (NCBI taxonomy): Eukaryota > Metazoa > Chordata > Mammalia > Rodentia > Heteromyidae > Dipodomys > Dipodomys ordii. The sequence goes on from NW_012267228.1 coordinate 24,243,855, forward strand.
TGCTGGTGATGCAGGAGGCTGAGATCTGGACAGCTGAGATTGTGGTCATCCTGAGTAGAAAAGTTCACTACACTCCATCTCCAGTTAACCAGCAAAATGTAGAACTCGAAGTGTGGCCCAAGTGGTAGAGTCCTAGCTTCATAAACTATTACTTAAGTGAATGTAGGTTCTTGGACTTCATAAGCCTTTGGGCAAGTTATCTTTCTCCTCTTTATCATGACATCCATGTAAGGATTTGTTAAGTCAGTATTGGGAAAGCATTTGGAAGAGTGCCTGAGAGACAGATGTATTAAAATCTGTGTTTTGGTTGTGCTGATTTTTCTAGGAATCCTCATTGTTAGTGAAGAGGGTCCCTGAGTTTTCCTTTGTGAAGTCGAGCCTTTTGTTTTTAGTGGAAGGATCTTTCATCCTTTTGTAATAATTAAAAAAAAAAAAACTGGTGTGAAACCCTTAATGGCTAATCTGGCTAAAGTGGGACCTGTGTATACTGGTTGTAAACAGCAGAAACTAAGCTGTCTCAAGCAGAAAAGGGGATCTTGGGGTAAGGACGTAAAGGTATTGAAGGCTGTTAAAACACACACCCATTGTTGCTTCAGAAAATGGCTAGAGCTCAGAACCAGTTTTGGTCTGTCTTTGTGGGTCTTGTTCATGCTTCAGGCTCCCTGCAAACTGACTTCTGCTTCTTTGGTTTTTTGGAGGTAAGGTTGCCCTTTTTAGTCACATCATTGAAGAGAATGACTTTTACTCTTGATTCAAACACCAGGGCCTGAATGGGAGCGGTTCCAACTCTTGATAAACCTGTGTGAATGTAGTGGAATGATTCACCTGGCATTAAATGCCTGTAAGGGCCCTGTTCTAAGTGAAGGAGGCATTAAGGAAATATTAGAAGAGAAAAAAGGTATTTTAACTATAGGGAATTTGACTACCTTTTTTCCCCAGAGGTGGCTTTAGAAGTATCAACATGAATCTGGTTTTCTTTTGAAACAAGGCTTGAAATTGTAATTTTGGTCACTTCTGAGTTTGAAACCTGATTATATAGTAAAGCAATAATTACCTGAATCCAGAATTACCTCATTTTTCCAACTTATTTTCTTGAGGGAGAATACCAGGCTTATTGTTGGAAACTTGGCCAAAAATAAAAATTATCAACACTAAAATCTATAATTCTTTGCTAAGAGGCAACTTCAATTAATAACGGGCATTTTTGATAATATCTTCTCTAATGCATTAAAAAAAGTAATAATATGAGGAATCTAACTACTAACTTGGAACCCAAGTGCAGGAAATAAGGAATAACTGCTATGGATTTTTAAAGCCCTAGGACTTTTATTTATTTATTTTTGCCTTGTTTCTAGTGATATACGGTCTTTTGTCTCTACTGCTTTTTGTGTGTGGATTCCATTCTTCATGCTGAGGCCAGAGTCTGCAAGAGTCTCAGTTTGTGTTCCTCTATTACTTGTGTTTGACTTCAAGTTACCTTGGTACTAATTTTAGCCAAACTAGTGTTTTCTTCTGCAACCAGGCCAAAGGTTAATGCACACACTTAGCAGAGGTCAGTGCCCTCTTTTGTTCAGTCAGCTGTGGTCAGGAAAAAGTGTTTCAGTAAGAAGTGGCCACCAGGCTCACTCTTGCTATAGGAGGAGGGGATACTTCCAGAGAATGAACTGAGCAGCAGGACCATATTACTAGAGGGGCATGCTTTTATTGATAAACATTTTCATAAATTGGCAGATCATTAAAGACTTAAAGGTATTATATTTTTATTGTTATTATAAAGGTGATGTACAAAGGGGTTACAGTTTCATAAGTCAGATTCCATATAATTAAGTATTGGTGGTTGGATGTAAATAATTTGAGGTATATCTACTTAATAAGCATTTTTTTTTTTTTTTGCCAGTTCAAGAGCTTGAACTCAGAGCCTGGGCACTGTCCCTGAGCTTCTTTTGCTCAAGGCTAGCGCTCTGCCACTTGAGCCACAGTACCACTTCGGGCTTTTTCTGTGTATGTGGTTCTGAGGAATCGAACCTAGGGCTTCATGCATGTGAGGCAAGCACTCAACCACTAAGCTACATTCCCAGCCCATTATTAAGCAAATTTTTTATAGTGTGTATTCTTAGCCAGAGACTGTTCTAGAGAGATTAGTGAACAAATAGAAATGTTCTCTCCTAGCCAGGTGTTGGTAGTTCATGCCTGTAATCCTAGCTACTCAGGAGGCTGAGATCTGAGGATTGGGGTTTGAAGCCAGCCTGGACAGGAAAGTCCATGAGACTCTTATCTCCAATTAACCACAAGAAGTGGTGCTGTGGCTCAAGTGGTAGAGCACTTGCCTTGAGCTGAAGAGCTCAGGGACAGCACCCAGGCCCAGAGTTCTTTCTTTCTTTTTTTTTGGGGGGGGTCCAGTCGTGGGGCCTGAACTCTGGGCCTGGGCACTGCCCCTCAGCTCTTCAGCTCAAGGCTAGCGCTCTACCGTTTGAGCCACAGCGCCATTTCCGGCTTTTTTTTCTTTTTGCTTATGTGGTGCTGAGGAATCGAACCCAGGGCCTCATGCATGCAAGGCAAGCGCTCTACCACTTAGCCACCTTCCCAGCCCCCCAGGCCCAGAGTTCAAGCCCCATGACTGACTGACACATACAGAGAGAAATATTCTCTCTTCCATGAGTTGTGGAAATTGAAGTAGTTACGGTCTGAAGTTAAAATGATATTTTATCATACACATAATACTGCTTGCTACACTAGGAGGTGGATAGATGCCAGTCCATCTGAAATCCTAGTTACTCAGGTGGCTGAGATTTGAGGATCGCAGTTCACAGCCAGACCCAGCAAGAGTCCATGAGACTCTTATCTCCAGTTAATCACCAAAAAATAAAAAATAAAATCCTGAAGTGGAGCTGTGGTCCAAGTGGTAGAGCACTAACTTTGTGTAGCTAGCCTTACATAGTGGGAGAATATTTGCCTTGTGTATGTTAAGCCCTGGGTTCAATTTCTACCACTTTAAGGAAAAAAAAGGAAGTAACATGGGACCACATTTAGGGGTGTGTGTATGTGTGTTTAAGTGTGTAAAGAAAGAGAAGAAAGGGAGAGCCCAACAGTCAAACATGGAAGTTATGTATCTGCTTGGGAGATACTAGCTGGGGAAAAGAGATGCCCGCACTTACCAGTGAAGCCATTTGTATTCTTAGTAGACTTGTAGGCTAGGAAGTGTGTGGGACAAGGTGAGCCTGAAGCAATAAGGAGAAGCAGGAATATATGGGGAATTGTGGGCCACAATAAGGAAGTTGCTAAAGGATTTTTTTTTTGTCAGTCCTGGGGCTTGAACTTAGGGTCTGAACACTGTCCTTGAACTTCTTTTGTTCAAGGCTAGCACTCTACCACTTGAGCTACAGTGCTACTTCCAGCTATGTTGTACTGAGGAATTGAACCCAGGACTTCTGCATTCTAGGCAAGCACTCTACCACTGAGCCACATTCCCAGCTGTTGCTAAAGGAGTGAGTCAAAGTCTGGGAAGGTGGGAGCTCAGCCAGTATTAGTGAAGAGCTACAGAAAAACTGGAAATGCAACCTTGTAAAGATGACACAGGTATTGAGCATGATTATAGAAAGAACATTGTGAGAAAGACAGCTGTTAGATCATTATAAGCACTTATAGTATGGCATCAGAAACTGAGGCATGGTCCTTGGTTCTATAAGAGGACATATCCAATTAGGCATAAAATTCTATTTTGGTACCAGTGCTTTCCATTGCATGCCACTGCTTTTAGGAGTTTGAAGGTATAGAACTCTATTCATGTATTTTTGCCCAAATTCCCAATGAGTACTTGTTAATGATAAGCTTTAAAGCAAAAGTAGAGAAGAATAGGAGCAAGTTGAAGATTTGGGTTTAGGATAGGGGAGTGAGAACTAATAACAGAAAAAGAAAGGCAAAATGCTAATATTTAAATTTATTGCAGGTGGAAATATGCATACGTATATATAATTTTCATATGTACATTACTATTTTCAGTAATATTCACTATCTGCTTATTTCTTTTTTGTAGTACTTCCCTCCAGCTCCCCCTATGAGGCTTGAACTTAGGGTCTGAATGCTGTCCCTGAGTTTTTTTGCTCAAAGCTCTACCACTTGAGCCAAAGCTCCACTTCTAGCTTTGTGGTGGTTAATTGGAGATAAAGAATCTCATGGACTTTGCTGTGTGGGCTGGCTTTAGAACTGCAATGTTCTCATCTCAGCCTTCCGAATAGGTAGATTTACAGGTGTGAGCCACCAGTGCCCATTATGTAATACTGGGTTTTCAACTCAGGGCTTCATGCTTGCTAAACAAAGAACTCTACCACTTGATCTATGTCCTGGCCCTTTTAGCTTTAGTTAATTTTCAGATGAGGTCCCATGTTTTGCTCAGGTTAGGCTTTGGACCATGATCCTTGACATACTGCTTACCTGGGATCACAGGCTTGTACTACCTCTCCTGGCTTATTGATTGAGATATTGTCTGGGCTGGCCTCTTGAGTAGGTCTGAGTGGGTTATGACAGAGTCTTTTCCTTTTAGAAGTTATTTACGTTAGGAATGGCTAAGCAAAATGTATTAGGCTGGTTTAATGAGATATTGTTAGGAATATCTTACTTTGAAAAAAATAGTTGAATAGTTAAGTATTTAAGTTGCTGGATATTAAAAGTAACATAGCAGTTTATAAAGAGTAGGAAGTAAGTAACCCCTACTAAGTATATTAAGGGTTTTTTTTTTTGTTCTTTGTTTATGTGGTGTCAGAGATTGAACTCAGGGTCTCAAGCATGTTACACAAGTTCTACCACTAAGATATACTCCAGCCCACTATTAAAATTTTAAATATGAATTGTTTATCTTGATTTAGACATAGATTTAATTGATACAAGATTAAAGAAGGATTTTCTAAGTAATAGTGGTAAGAAATCGTAAAGTAAGATGTCTACAGATTTGATTTCATTTTTTCCATTTGAAAATTGAAAATGAACTTCAAGCTATTTACTGGGAATTGAAGTTTGTAGACTTCTGGACTATAGTGCCTTTTTAGAGGAAAGACTAAATTGTGAATATGTATTGTGGGCCTAATTCTTAGCCTCCACAGACCCTTAGCACCATACCCCTGTATCTTGTTTGAAAATGACTAGTTTTTAACAATTGATGCCATGTAGAAGAGGCATTATTGCCAATGTAAAAAGATGTCTTCTGCATGTACATCAGCGTATGGAATCAAGAAGTGTTGAGACTATCTTTTGGTCACCTGGATAAATTTATTGTTCAGCTACTAAGAAGATCAGGATGGTTATAACACGACAGTTGGTTGGTCTTAGGGTGGATGGCCTTAGTTTGGTATTGGCTAATAGCTACTTTAGCCTAGTCCTGCTTCTTTTACAGTGGCTTGGAAGCAGCTGTTTCCCTTAGAAGATGGTATGTTGTCTAGGAAAATAACCTAAGAAAGGGGATGGGAAGGTGGCTCAGTGGTAGAGTGCTTGCCTTGCATACATGAGGCCCTGGGTTCAATTCCTCAGTACCACATAAGCAGAAAAAGCTGGAAGTGGTGCTGTGGCTTAATTGGGAGAGTGCTAGCCTTGAGCTGAAGAGCTGAGGAACAGTGCCCTTGCCCATTGTTCAGGCCCCATGACCAGCAAAAGAAAAAAAAGAAAGAAAGAAAGAAAAAAGAAGCCAAACTGCCTAGGAAAAAAATACATAAATCATTAGTTAAACAGGGGTGGGGAACCAAGGACCATTTCTATATTTATAACATTATTTGTGGGCCATACAAATTTATGAATACTGGCAGATGGGCTTCAGGCAGCCACAAGAAGCATATATATGTCCCATCACATAACAAATTATTTCCAGGACCTTATATAACTTTCCAGCTTGATACTCTCCACCACAGATGGAAAAGAATGTAAGAAATTATAATAGGCTTTATGGTGGAACATAAAAACTACAATGAATTCTTTCTCATTTTAATTCTACTCCCCTCCTCTCCCCTTTCTTCTTGCTGGTGCCAGGGTTTGAACTCAGGGTTTCCTGCTTGCTCAGTTGACTTTCAACCACTTGAGCCTTGTCCCCAGACCAGCGTTTTTGCTGGTTATTTTGGACACCGAGTCTCTTGAACTTTACTGTTCTGGCTGATTTTAAATTGTGATCCCTTGGATCTCAGCTTCCTGAGTAGCTAGGATTACAGGCATGAACCACTGGAATCAATCTTCATTTTTCTCTTAGTAATTATTGGTACTTAATTACTTCTTAGAATCAATTTTGAAATTATTATTTCTTGAAGTAGAGACAAACTGATAGGTTAGATTTTCCTAGGCTTAAGGGATCCTTCTGCCTCAACCTTCTGAGTAGTTGGGATTACAGGTGCATGCCACTGTACCTGGCTGTGAAGTATTTCTTTTCTTTTTTTTTTTTTTTGTCAGCCTTGGGGCTTGAACTCTGGGCCTGGGTGCTGTCCCTTAGCCCTTCAGCTCAAGGTGAGCGCTCTAACACTTGAGCTACAGCACCACTTCTGGTTTCCTGGTGGTTTATTGGAGATAGGAGTCTCACGGTCTCTCCTTCCCCAGGCTGGCTTTGAACCGAGATCCTCAGATCTCAGCCTCCTGAGTAGCTAGGATTACAGGCGTGAGCCACCAGTGCCCGGCCTGGCTGTGAAGTATTTCTATTGATCATAGCTAGTTAGAATTTTAGCAGTACTCACTAATGTTCATGTCTAACCCAATTTATCTCTTTTCTTACAGGTAATTTATCCTCAACATTCCAAACTTACTGATAAAGAAGTAAGTAAAAATGTTGCTATGTGTATTCTATTGTTAAATTTCTGTTTGGCATGTGTGTTGTATGTCAGCTTAAATAACTTTTGTTTTCTTTTTCAGAAAACCAACATTTGCTATCTGTCTTTTCCAGATTCAAATTCAGGTAAATATTTTTCATGTGTTGTTTCTCTTGAACTTTATCTTAAGAATGATGGTTGTTTTCATTACATGAAAATTAGTTGAGGGCTGGGAAGGTGGCTCAGTGGTAGAGCGCTTGCTTTGTATGCATGAGGCCCTGGGTTCGATTCCTCAGCACCACATAAAAAAGACAAAGCCAGAAGTGGTGCTGTGGCTCCAAGTTGTAGAGCACTAGCCTTGAGCTGAAGAGCTGAGGGACAGCGCCCAGGCCCAGAGTTCAGGCCCCACAACTGGACCCCCCCCCATCAAAAGAAAGAAAAGAAAATTAGTTGAGATAGCATATTAGAACACAAACTCAATTTCAGCCCAACAAACCAGTGATTGTGATAGTTCAATGTATTCTAGTCATATTGTTGTTGATTTTAGTTGGTTCAACTCTTTTAAAAAATATACTTTATTATTATTAAAGTGTTGTACAGCGGGTTTCCTGTTTTAGAAGTCAGATAATGAATACATTTATTTTTTGGACAAAGTCACCTGGTTCAGCTCTTAAAGTAACTGTTACAAGGTAATGAGTAAAACATCAAAGAGCATTGGGCACTGGTGGCTCACGCCTGCAATCCTAACTACTCAGAAGGTTGAGATCTGAGGATTATGGTCCAAAGCCAGCCCATCCAGGAATGTCGGTGAGACTAACTCCATTTAAATCACAGAAAAGCCGGAAGTGGTGCTATGGCTCAAGTGGTGGTGTGCTAGCTCTGAGCAAAAGGAGCTCAGGGACAGCACCCAGACTCAGAATTCAAGCCTCAGGACTGGCAAAAAAAAAAAAAAAGGAATAGGGAGAAGACAGAAAACCTGCAACATCTATAGATTTAAGAACTGGAGGTGTGGCTCAAGTGGTAGTGATTGAAAAAGCTGAGCAAGACTTCAAGGTCCTAAATTCAAGCCCTGGTCCTGGAACAAAAAACAACAAACACCCCCACTGTATAACCCCTGCTTTCACTGTATTTGATGTTGGTATAATTTGTGGAGGGGAAGGGAAAAAACAAATCGTTTAAATAGGGATACAGATGGACCCATTGCAACAATGAGATGTACGATGTACAAGTTGTTATGTTGAAAAACTAACTTTACAACTTTGGAGGGGTTGGGGGTTTGGGAGGAGTGGGGAGATGGGAAGGGATGGGAAGGGGAAACAAAGGAGGAGGCAACAATGCTTGATAAGAAATGTACTCATTATCTTGCCCATGTAATTGTAACCCCTCTGTACGGTATTTTCAGAATAAAAACAAACAAACAACCTCCCCCCAAACAAACAAATGAAACAAAATAGTTTTTTAGGCTTAGAATGACCAGATTTTCTCAAACTGCACACAATTAGAACCCTAAAAAGTAGAATCACTCCTGTCTTTTTTCCTTTTGTGGTTACTTCTAATGTCCTGTCCGTTTTTTCAGTAATCTGACTTGGAACACTCAATGCTCTTCTTTGTTTTCTTTCAGGCCTTTTCTCCATTCTGTATAAATCTTTCAGAATTTTTTCCCATACATTTGGAGGTAAAATATGTGCGAAAAAAAGTAAAATCATATATTACCTTTGAGAGTGAGTAGATCTGACATACAATGATTAGAATCTTTTTAGGCTTTTTTTTTTTTTTGCTACTAATGAAATATTGGCAGAGAGATCTAGGCTCTATTCTTGTTTCATTTCTGGATTTAATTTCTAGAACTCAAGGTAAGCTGAGTTATATGGATTGCAGGGTAAACTGACAATGATTATACTCTCAGTAGGTTGTACAGCATGTTCCTTTTCAGACCATAGCTGGCTACCTTGACTTTGTCTGTCATGTCTACATGAGCATCAGAGGTTAAAAAAATCCCTGCCTCCCTATATATCTCTTAGGCCTAATCATCATTTTAACTTGAGGGCAACCAAAAGGACCCAAATTTCTCCTTTTGAAAGTGTCTACCCACCTTGAGTAGGTAGAAGAGAAGTATTCTGAATCATTAAAGATTCTTAATGTTAATGCAGATGGCATTAAGTCTGCATAAACCTATCTAAAATGACTTTTATCTTCCATTAGTTTTCTCTCTCTTTCTCTCTATACATATATATATATATATATATATATATTTACCCTCCCATAATTCCATTCCCCTATGAGTACAGTGTCTGTTCATTTCTCTGTTACCCTCCTTGAGAAAATTAACATTTTAACAATTTACCAGTTTATCCCAGGTATAATTACTTAAGGAGAGTTCTTTTTTGTTCCTGAAACCATCATATGCATGTGAACAGTTTTTTTTTAAATTAAAAATTTTTTTTGGTCAATTTAATACACAGAGCTTAGCTACTGAACCTGAGTGTAGAAGAAGAAATTGTCCCATGTCAAGTATCGAGGTTTAGAAATGAATTTTGTTTTGTTTTGTTTTGCCAGACTTGAGGCTTGAACTCAGGGCCTGGGCCCTGTCTCTTTTGTTCAAGGCTAGCACTCTACCACTTGAGCCAGGCACTTCTTCCAGCCTTTTCTGTTTATGTGGTACTGAGGAATCTAACCCAGGGCTTTCTGCATGCTAGGCAAGCACTGAACCACTAAGCCACAGTCCCAGCTGCTTATGTGGTGTTTAAATAGCCTTTTGAACACATAGCTTTATATTTAGTCTTTTTTGGAAGTATAAATCTATGTAAATAAAAAATTCCAATGTTTTAGAGATATGAATGGCCCACAGATGTTATTTTAGTGTGTTTTTAAAAAATAAATTGCATGTCATTTCAAGTATGGCACACTTAACCCATAATGTTGGTTGAAAAAGATTGGTACTTATATGTAAAATTGACAAGAGACCTTGAAAGCAGGCACCTTCGCATCCTAACAGATGAATGTTAATCTGAAAACAAGAGACTATGTTCTGTATATGTCTGAGATCATAGATACAAGTTGTGAGTATTCAAACAGTCTGCTTCTCTTCACTGCCATTAAATGGTCATTGAAATTACTGTGCCAACTTGGAGAGATTTAACTTTTCCTCAAATAATAACTTTTATTGTTGTGGAAAGAAATCAAAGCACTATAGAGCACTTTAGGAAAGGGTCATAAATCAGAGTTCTGTTTCCATGATACACATGAGAAAAAATAAAACAACATTTTGGACTGTGTGAAAGCTATACAAATGAAAGAAGATGGTTTTAGAATTCCCAGTGGAATGGTTGCCAATCCCACAACCCCCTTTCCCACACACTTTAGATCCTTATGACTTTAGAAAACACTTTGGTTTGTTTTTAGGTTTTAATTTCTTAATCCATTCCAGTGATTTTTATCTTTCTCAGTCTAAGATTAAAATGTGCTTTCCTTCTTTTTTTTTTTTTTTGGGTCCGGTTGTGGGGCCTGAACTCTGGGCCTGGGCGCTGTCCCTCAGCTCTTCAGCTCAAGGTTAATGCTCTACCACTTGAGCCACAGCGCCACTTAGGGCTTTTTTCATTTTTGCTTATGTGGTGCTGAGGAATGGAACCCAGGTTCTCAGGCATGCAAGGCAAGCGCTCTACCACTGAGCCACCTTCCCAGCCCTGCTTTCCTTCTTATGCATATTTGTCATTACAAACTTTTTTTACTCAGTATTTACCATTTTCATCTGGATTTAAATGTTCCTGAGGCTTTTATTATGTTGGATACCCACAGACAGTAACCACTGTATTTTAAATATGTCCAAGCTTGGCATAATGGCTGACACTTGTAATCCTAGCTACTCAGAAAGTGAAGATTGGAAGAATTAGAGTTGGAGGCTAGACAGGACAAATGTTCATGAGATTCCATATCAACCAATAAAACCCTGGGTGTGTGGTATGTAGCCTGTCATCCCAGCTACAAGTATATGATAGCTGTCCAGACCACCTTGGACATAAATATGAGACCCTCTTCAAAAAATAAGGAAAGCAAAAAGGGCTCAGGTGTGACTCAAGTGGTAGAGTACCAGCTGGCAAATGTAAGGCCAGAGAGAAAACTTAACATTTGTAGAGAAACCATGGTACAGTGCTGAATCTGAACAAAAACATCAGTTCTTGTTCTAAGTGGATTTGACATTTAGACAATATTGACCTCTAAATATTTCTTCTCTGGAAATAGGAATATGGTTATGTACTTTACAAAGCTTGCATTATCTATTAAAAGGCCACTTTGGGTTATTTTGTTTGTTAAATGTCCTGTATGTCATAGATTAACTTTTTTTTTTTTCTTTTTGTGCTGGTCCTGGAACTTTAACTCAAGGCTTGGCCGTTGTTCCTTAGCTTTTTTGCTCAAGGCTAGCTCTACCACTTGAGCTATAGCTCCACTTCTGGCTTTTTTTGTGTGTGGTTAATTGAAGATAAGAGTCTCATAGTCTTTCCTGCCCAGCCTGGCTTTGAACCACGATCTTCAGCTCTCAGCCTCCTGAGTAGCTAGGATGATAGATGTGAGCCACTGGCACCCAGCACTTTTGTAAAATGCAACTTAGATGAATGATTAGAAAAATGAAATAGAACCCAGAAAATGTAAAATACAAGTCTAAATTAATTCTAGTAATATCAAGTTGTTTATAAAGGTTTTAAATGTTGCTGGGAGGATTGCAGTTCAAAGTTAGCTGGGGCAGGAAAGTCTGTGAGTAACTTATCTCCAGTTAAACACCAAAAAGCTGAATTGGAGTTGTGGTTCAAGTGGTAGAGTGCTAGTTTTGAGCAGAAAACAAAACAAAACATTGAGTAACAACACCTAGGCACCAGGACCAACACCCCATTACCTCCAAAAAAGCTTTTAAATGTGTACGCTCAATTTGTGTATTTATTTGGTCAGGGTTCAGTTTGTGAACTGAAACCAGTGCAGAGACTGTACTTTGAGATGCTCTGTTCTAAAGTACTGTTTCTTGGCAATTCCACCTCATCACTCTGATGACAGAGTTTTTGTGGAGGCTAAAGGACAGTAGCTAGGATTACAGACATGAGCCACAGTACTTCACTTTCTTTTATTATTTTTTTTATTAAGTAGTTGTATGATGAGGTTACAATTCCATATGAGTACAATGCTGACGAGTTTTGATTGAAGAAAAGAAGTTTCTATTTCTGTTTCAGTTGACCTCAAAGTGACATTTAAAAAACAGCTTAAGATACAATTTATATAACATGCATTTTATCCATAAAAATGCAGTGAAAATTCAGTGAATTTTTTTGTTGTTCTGTGTCTTTTTTGTACTTATGGTTCAAGGATACCTGGGCTACTTTGTGAGAATATGTCTCAGATATCAGTAAAAAAAAAAACTGAGTTGAGACGTACTTGACTCTTCTTGACAGTTTAGGCAACATTTACTATAACAGGGTTAAAGTATAGGAAGAAGTAAAAACTTGAGAAACATGTTCTGTCTCCCATGCAGGAAATGGGAATTAAAGACTTCTAGCCATATTTAATTTTTTTCTCCACCAGCAAAGTAATATTAGTGTTTATAATTGTATGTAGATGTACTTGCTGGTTTGCTTTAAAAAAATTAAACATATTGGGACTATGTTGGAAGGATGGGTGCGAATATTCAAAGGAGTGACATTGTTGAAGATGCTTTTGTATTCATAGGTTGCTTTCTTGAGTGACAACTCCTATGTACAACTACTTAAAGGTAACAAAAATATATTTTAAAAAGTGAACAAGTGCAGTGGTGGTACTCATAGATATCATGTTGAAAATGAGCTATGCATCTTGTAAGTGGGACTGGAAGGAATCAACAGAGAGTAAAAGAAGGGGTGGTGACATTGTCCAAAAAGAAGTGTACTCTTTACCTGACTTAGGAAACTGTAACCCCTTTGTGTATCACCTTTATAATAACAATAACAATAAAAATTAAAATACTTACAAAATTTAAACATGTTGTCAAGTTTGTTTTCCCCTTCCAGAATGTCAGATAGCTATGTATGTAATAAGTAATAATAAAATATTGAACATATTTCACATTTATTAATTATAAATCTAATGACTTGGAAAATTTAAGTGACAAGTTACTTCATGTGTTTTTTAATAGAATAATTTTTAGAATACTAATGGTTTTAAAATACTTTTTTTTTTTTGTCAGTCCTGGGGCCTGAACTCTGGGCCTGGGCCTTGTCCCTCAGCTCTTCAGCTCAAGGCTAGCGCTCTATCCCTTGAGCCACAGAGCCACTTCTGGCTTTTTCTTCTTGTGTGGTGCTGAGGAATCAAACCCAGGGCCTCATGCATGCAAGGCAAGCGTTCTACCACTGAGCCACCTTCCCAGCCCCTTAAAATAATTATTATCTGACAGTTTACTTAGTTTTTACCTTTTATTTTTGATGACAGTGGGGTTTGAACTCAGGGCCTTGAAGTTGCTCATCTTGCTTGTTTGGCTAGTACTCTATAACCTGAGCCATGTCCCCAGGCCTATCTTTTTGGTCGTGATTTGGAACTGGAATACGTGGATTTTTTTTCTATTCCAGTTAGCTTTTAACTGAGATCCTCTGAATCTCAGCCTTCTGAGTAGCTAGGATTACTAATTAGGATTAGTAATTAGGATTACTAATGTCAGGCTTAAATTTTAAGAGGTTTTCTATAATGATTAGTTAAAAGTCTGTCTTTCCTTCTTTCTTTCTTTTTCTTTTGCCAGTCTTGGGGCTCAAACTCAGGGCCTGGGCACTGTCCCTGAGCTCCTTTTGCTCAAGGCTAGCGTTCTACCACTTGAGCCACAGTGCCACTTCTGGCTTTTTCTGTATATGTGATACTGAGGAATTGAACCCAGGCCTCCATGCAAGCTAGGCGAGCACTCTACCATGAAGCCACATTCCCAGCCTCATTTTTGTTTGGATGATTAAAACATTAGATTGATTATGTGGGCTCTTCCTAAGTTTTATATATTTTATCTTTCTGAATGAGCTGATTGTGAAATAAAAAAACAGATGGAAGGTGAAGGAAAAGGACTTTGCCAGCAACCCCAAAGCTTCCTCATTCACACATCCCCACCCTCCTGTGCATGTAATCACTGTCTGATAGAACTTTTTTTTTTTTTTTTGTCTGTCCTGGGACTTGAACTCAGCCTGGGTGCTGTCCTTCAGCTCTACAGCTCAAGGCTATCTTTCTACCACTTGAGCCACAGAGCCACTTCTGGTTTTCTGGAGATATTGGAGATAAAAGTCTTAGAGACTTTACTGCCTGGGTTGGCTTTGAACCGTGATGCTCAGATCTCAGCCTCTGGAGTAGCTAGGATTACAGGTGTGAGACACCGGCGTCCGGCCCTGATAGAACATTTTATGTTTTTCTTTGTACCTTCATCATTCAACTAGGTATCCCTAAGCCCTACTGCTTCGTTCTGCTTTTAAAAATTCTAAGCCAGGTGCCGGTGGCTCAAGCGGTAGAGCACTCGCCTTGAGCTGAAGAGCTGAGGAATGGCCCCCAAGCCCAGCGTTCAAGCCCCATGACCAACAACAATAACAAAATTCTATATATGTAGACTTGAACAATGTGTTCCACTTTTGTGTTTGGCTTCTTTTGCTTATTTAACTTGGAGAAAATGGAGTAGGAAAACTAGTGTAGAGATTTAAGAGTTAGCTGTCTCACAACTTTGTGACCATCAAAGATGTCTTTGAGCAAGATACTTGGACTTTTAGGTTCTCCTTTTTCTACTGTAAGTCATGAGCAAATGGGTGGAAATGATTTGTAAGATTCCTTAAGCTCTAAAATTGATGGAACTGGAAAAATAAAATTGAACTAAGTTATCCTTTCTTTCCTTTTCGTTTTTGTTAGGTTGTCTTGGAGATACCCAGTTTTGTTTTAGATTTCGACAGTCTTCTGGAAGGAGAGTGTCACTGCATTGTCTCCTCGATCAATTTGACAAAGACTTACCAGTTTACTTAAAGGTTGGAAAAGTAGTCATAGAAAAATGTCCATGTGAGAGAAACATTAGAACATATTACTTTAGAACTCATGTATTCAGTTACCTCTCATATCATTTGGAAGTATTTTGCTTTTTAGTCTGTAACTTCATTGTATAGCTGCATTTCTTTTGGAAGTCTGATAAGGATTGAGCATGTCAGTGAAACAGACCATAAAATGACTTGGTGAACTTTATTTTGGAGGGGTACATGGATTAAAGCTAAGGCCTCAAGTATGTGCTCTACCGCTTGAGTCTCATGACTAGCTCTTTGTCTTCTGTTTTTGAGATAGGATCTCATTAACTTTGCCAGGTCTGGTCTTGAACTGTTTGTTGGTCCTCCTGTACCCATGTATTAGATAGCCAGAATTACAGACATGCACCACCATGTTCAGCTCTTAACACATTTTATTTTATTTTTTTTGGGGGGGTCCAGTCGTGGGCCCTGAACTCTGGGCCTGGGCACTGTCCCTCAGCTCTTCAGCTCAAGGCTAGCACTCTACCACTTGAGCCACAGCACCACTTCCGGCTTTTTTCTTT
>NW_012267228.1:24261370-24303357 GCF_000151885.1 Dipodomys ordii
CAGCTCAAGGCTAGCGCTCTACCACTTGAGCCACAGTGCCACCTCCGGCTTTTTTCTTTTTGCTTATGTGGTGCTGAGGAATCGAACCCAGGGCCTCTGGCATGCAAGGCATGCGCTCTACCACTGAGCCACCTTCCCAGCCCCCCTAATTGAATTTTTGATATCCTTTTATCATGAAAAGGATACTACTGCATCTTTTTTCTTTCTTTTCTTTTTTTTTGGTGTGCTAATGGAGCTTGCTCGCAGGCCTGAGAATCGTCCCTGAATTTTTGTGCTCAAGGCTTGAGCCTCAGTGCTACTTCTGGCTTTTTGGATTGTTAATGGGAGATAAGAGTCTCACATACTTTCCTGCCCTGGCTGGCTTTGAAACAACATTTTCAGATATGACTCTGCTGAGTAGTTAGGAATTTAGGCTGAGCCAGTGGGGCCTGTTTGTTTTCTGTTTTTTGTTGGTGGTGATGGTGGTGGTTATGGAGCTTGAACTCAGGGCCTAGGCGCTGTCTCTGAGCTTTTGTGCTCAAGGAGACACAGCTTGGAGACACAGCCTTACTTGCAGTTTTCTGGTGGTTAATTGGAGATAAAGGTCTCATGGATTTTCCTGCCCAGGCTGGCTTTGAACCACAGTCCTCAGATCTCAGTCTTGTGGGTAGCTAAGATTACAGGTGTGAGCCACCAATTCCCGACATTTTTTCCTTTTTTCTTAAAGATGAATGATGCATTACTTAATCCAGTAATTGTCAATTGTCAGCCATTCCACCTTTTTGACTTTTCACATTTTATTACAATCATTTTTGCAGTTTTTATTACAATTTGCATTTGCAGTTTTGCAGTGTCATTAATGGTTAGAATTTTACTTGATATTGAATATAGATAATGTGTATATTAAAAAGACAGTGTTAATGCTGACTTGGCTCTGAGTTTTAAGCCTCAGGACCATGCGCGTGCATGCGCGCGCACAAACACACACACACACACACACACACACACACACACGACAGTGTTTAAAAGGGAATTAGAACTGGAGTAAATTTTCAACACTCCATCAATAATATGGCATTTAATTTTTTTGGTAGTAATTGTTCTTCATATGCTTTATCAATATACTATTATAAGAATAGATATTTTTAACATTCACTGTTGAGTCCTTTGTAATGCTGTAGTTGGGATTAGGGCTTCAATTTTCACTGCTTAAATATCATCATATATTTGATATGCCCAGACTGCATAAAATTTTAAGCAGGGTATTCTTGTAAAGTTAATGTGAAGGTACTGTTAAAAGAATTTCCCCCTGCAAAAAAATAATCAGCCATTTCCATGAAGTCATTAATCTTCCTATTTGACCTTCCTATGACTCTTTGTGCTGTTTTTTTGGGCCCTGCCTACCTATTATGTAATAATCATTTTTGTTCTTTTCTTATCCCTCCTACATTGTAATTGCCTGAAGGAACTGTATCATGCATCCTTTTTTCTTCCCTACTACATTATCTTCTTTAAAGAAGATGATCTATAAATGCTTATTTAAGGAATAACAATCAAAAATTAAAAGACAACTAAGCCAGTTTATTCCATTAGATTGTAAAAACTTCACAGATTGAGAGTGGGCATGATGGCAGAGACTTGTAATACCAATCAATATTCAGGAGGCTGGAGGCAGGGGGGATCATAAATTTAAGGCCAGTCTGGGTTACATAGTTAGATCAAGACTCAAATATATAAAAAAAATTTATTGGAATTTAGCTCCGTTTATTGCTTCTCTTGGAATTTTATACTAAGATGCCTCATTTTTGTAAAAAGATTGACCTTTTAACCCTGGAAAACAGAATCATAGGCAAAAATTATTTTTTTTTTTGGTCCAGTTGTGGGGCCTGAACTCTGGGGCTGGGCACTATCCCTCAGCTCTTCAGCTCAAGGCTAGTGCTCTACCACTTGAGCCACAGCCCCACTTCTGTTTTTTTCTTTTTTGCTTATGTGGTGCTGAGGAATCGAACCCAGGGCCTCAGGCATGCAAGGCAAGCGCTCTACCACTGAGCCAGCTTCCCAGCCCTCATAGGCAAAATTTTAAAGAAACCAAATATAGCATTCTGGAAAGTATAGAATTCAATGATTTCGCTAGTATAAATATTGGTAAAGAATAGAAGCCTATTAAATTTTAGGGATAAGCCTAGGGCTAGTGGCTCATGTCTATAATCTCACTTACTTAGGAGGCTGAGATCTGAGTGTTTTTAAGCCAGCCCTGGCAGTAAGGTCTGGAAGATTCTTTTTTTTTTTTTTTTTTGGTCCAGTCATGGGGCCTGAACTCTGGGCCTGGGCACTGTCCCTCAGCTCTTCAGCTCAAAGTAGTGCTGTACCACTCTTGAGCCACAACGCCACTTCCGGCTTTTTTCTTTTTTGCTTATCTGGTGCTGAGGAATCGAACCCAGGGCCTCATGTATGCAAGGCAAGCACTCTACCACTGAGCCACCTTCCCAGCCCTGTAAGATTCTTACATACAACTAACCACCAAAAAAATTGGAAGTGGATCTGTGGCCCAAGTGATAGAGTATTAGCCTTGAGCAAAAAGCTCAGGGACAGTGTCCAGCCTCTTGAGTTTAATCTCCAGGACTCACACACACAAAATCTAGGGGGACCTATCACACTTTGGTACTTAGATTACTGTCTTTGAGCAAGTTAGCAGGTTTTTTTTATCTTCTAACTTTATAATTATTTTTAAGTAGAAAGTATAACTAGTACATTTTGTATATCTTACCTCTTGATTTGAATGTATAAAGAAACTTGATGTTAATATTAAAGAATGGATATATATGTATATGTCTATGTATGTATGTGATCTTTGTCACTTCTTTCATAGAAAGATCCTGCTTATTTTTATGGCTATGTGTATTTTCGGCAAGTTCGAGATAAAACTCTCAAAAGAGGCTACTTTCAGAAGGTAATTATAATAAAGTATTTACATTGTGATTAATAAAATAGAAACTGTTAGATCCTTAAATTTTGGGTTTTTTGTTGTATTTTATCTGAGCTTTTTATATTACAACACATTTCCTTGGACTATTTTTTTATATTTTTTATTGTAAAGATGCTGTACAGAGGGGTTATAGTTACATGAGTAAGGTAATGAGTACATTTCCTATCGAGCATTGTTACCCCCTCCTTTGTTTTTCCCCTACCATCCCTTCCTTCCCCCCTCCTTAGTTCCTCCCTCCCCCCCCCAAGTTGTAAAGTTCATTTTCAACATGGGTCTTGTACTTCTCATTGTTACAATAGTTCAACCTGTATCCTTATTTCAGCATTTTGTTATATCCCTTCCCTTCTCCAAATTAGAAAAATATATATACAAGATGCAGGGCACTGGAATAAAATACAGTGAAAACAGAGGTTATACCATGGGGGAAGAACTACAAAAGAAACAAAAAAATCACATAGTACGTTATATACACATTAAAAACAGCAGCAAGAAAGATAAAACCTCTTGTGTCTCTATCTTGGGGTTTATTTTGCTTAGCATCATCTTACATGGTCATATGTACATAGCTTTTGACGTTTTCTGCTTGTCCTAGACATACACTAGTTATTGCAAATAAGGGAAACCATGGGACTTATATTTCTTTGGGCCTGGCTTACTTCACTTAATATAATTTTTTTTCCAAGTGTTTTCCCTGGAGTATTTTAACTAATGATTTTTTGCTACCTCTGTGCTAAACTCCTGGCAATGAGTTGTGCTTAGTTTATGTAAAAGTGCTTAGTTTTAACATTTTAGAATAAGGGAAAGAATAAACTAGTTGTAATACTGTGTTACAAATAAAGGCTGGTAGTATCTTTTGTTTTTGTTTTTTTGGGTCCGGTTGTGGGGCCTGAACTCTGGGCCTGGGTGCTGTCCCTCAGCTCTTCAGCTCAAGGCTAGCACTCTACCACTTGAGCCACAGCGCCACTTCCCGCTTTTTTCTTTTTGCTTATGTGGTGCTGGGGAATCGAACCCAGGGCCTCATGCATTGTAAGGCAAGCGTTCTACTACTGAGCCACCTTCCCAGCCCTGGTAGTATCTTTTGAGTATTCAGTCAAACTTAGCAATTTCTTACTCTTTCTTCTCCTTTCTCCCTCTCCTCTCCTTCCCTCACTCCCTCCCTCCCCCTTTATTTTACCTCTCCCTCTGTTTTACTTCTTCCTTACTTTCCTCTGCCCAGTTCTGAGGTTTGAACTTAAAGGTCTCAGGCTGCAAAGCAGACCTCTACCACTTAAGCCATGCCCCCTACTGTCTTAAAAAAAAAAAAGGAAAACAATGAATCAGCTCTGTTAAATCCCAGCTATCAAGACATATTTTTCCCATTTGTAACCAGAATTTTCTCTGATTACTAATTGATGGTGGATGCAAAAGTAACGAGTGGTTTTTCAGGAAAATGATGTTTAAAATCAACATCACAATCTCTATCTGAAGCAATCAAAGTATATGGTCACAATTTCTAAGTATACGGCTATGAGCGTTAGAGGCATGGCTCATGTTGTAGAGCAAAGACAAGATGAATGGGTGCAAGATTCTTGAGTTCAAGCTTTGGGAGTGGACACAAAACAAAACAACACCCCTCTCCCCCATGACAGTTCTAAGTGTTTGGTTAGGACAGTTGGAAGTGTATAATATAAACAGTTATAGAATTTTGGGAAAGGAATCACAACGTTTTCTTTCCTTAATACAAATACATTATATGGTTAATTGCTAATATTGCTGGAATACAGAAAGCAATATCTAGGTTATGGAAATTATCTGTGATGTTGATCTATTTATAGAAATTTCTTTTTCTTGAAGTGTAACATCTGTGCTTGCAGATGCCGTTAGTTTTTTGTTGTTGTTGTTTTGTTTTTGTTTTGGTCGTGGGGCTTGAACTCTGGGCCTGGGCGCTGTCCCTCAGCTCTTCAGCTCAAGGCTAGCACTCTACCACTTGAGCCACAGCACCACTTCTGGCTTTGCTTATGTGGTGCTGAGGAATTGATCCCAGGGCCTCATGCATATGAGGTACTCTATCACTGAGCCACCTTCCCAGCCCCTCGTTTTTAAAGTATGATAATAAGGTTAAACTTTTTCCTTTTTTTTTGGTGCTGATGCTAAGATTTAAACTTGAGTCATTTGAGATTGCTTTGGCTTCCTTACTTGCAAGTGTGGTGCTCTACTACTTGATACCACTAGGATAGCTTTTTGCTGATTATTTTGGAGAGTCTTGTGGACTTTTCTGCCTGGGGTAGCTTTGAACCATGATTCTCCATGTCTACAGGTGTGAGCCACTGGTGCCCAGCTTGTTTACTTTGTTTTTTGTTTTTTTCCTTTTTTGGCAATATCGGAATTTGAGTTGAACTCATGCTTGTCAGTCCGGTCCCTTACCACTGGAGCCTTACCTCCTTTCCTAACTTTTTTGCATTCTGTAGCTATGATTTTGTGTTTCTTTTTAACCATTTGTTTTTAAAGTCATTTGATCTCAATTTTATATTTATTGCTGATTTTAGCTTGTTAATGAAAGACAAGAGTAGTAAACATAATTACAATCATTAGGCAATTAAATTAATTAAAATTAAGCAATATTTCTTTTCTTTCCCTAGTCATTGGTTTTGATCAGCAAACTACCTTACATTCATTTTTTTCACACCGTACTCAAACAGATAGCACCAGAGTATTTTGAAAAAAATGATCCTTATTTGGAAGCAGGTAAGTTAAGCATTGTATAATGCATGTGTTCTCAATGGAGTTTTAAAATTTACTGGAAATGTATGGCAAAATTAAGTCAACTCTTTCAAATATCAGAAAAGAATTTAAGGGAGCCATGGTAGACATACAAAACTATTTGGCATCTTTACCTAAAAATATCAAATGCAGTTATCTGTTGTTATCTTCTCCAATAACATAGATAATTTCTGTATATTAGAACAATAATAAAGTTTAAGCTTTAATCTGACATTTTAGAATATCATTGAGCAGAAATCCTTAGATTTGATGGAGGTCTATGCCAGGTAATGTGCAGTCAATTCTAGTAGTAATAAATGAATAAGAAAATTTCTTATAGAACTATTAATTTATTGATTTCAAGAAATTTATTAAAAGTGGTGCTGTAGCTCAAGTGGTAGAGCACTAGCCTTGAGCTGAAGAGCTGAGGGACAGCGTTCAGGCCCAGAGTTCAAGCCCAAGGACTGACAAAAAGAAAAAAAAAAGAGTTTGGGGCTGGGAAGGTGGCTCAGTGGTAGAGCGCTTGCCTTGCATGCATGAGACCCTGGGTTCGATGCCTCAGCACCACATAAGCAAAAAAGAAAAAAAGCCGGAAGTGGCGCTGTGGCTCAGGTGGTAGAGGGCTAGCCTTGGGCTGCAGAGCTGAGGGACAGTGCCCAGGCCCAGAGTTCAGGCCCCACGACTGGACCCCCCCCCAAAAAAAAGAAATTTATTAACAATTTACATCTACAATATACATATTTCAGAGAGAAATGTAAGATGTTTTATAATTTAAAATGCTTTTAAATTGTTTAAAATACTTAAAAAATTACTTTTCTCTTACTTTCTGTTCTTCCAAGCATATTTGTCTTGCCTTGTAGAAAACAGAGTTCTGATTTCTTTCTTTTTTTGGGGGGGGGGTCCGGTCGTAGGGCCTGAACTCTGAGCTTGGGCGCTGTCCCTCAGCTCTTCAGCTCAAGGCTAGCGCTCTACCTCTTGAGCCACAGTGCCACTTACGGCTTTTTTTCTTTTTGCTTATGTGGTGCTGAGGAATCGAACCCAGGGCCTCAGGCATGCAAGGCAAGCGCTCTACCACTGAGCCACCTTCTCAGCCTCCAGAGTTCTGATTTCTAATACTCTAATACTTTAATATTTTTATTGATAGTAAGAAAAAATTTTTTTGTTACATTTCCAGCTTGTAATGATGTTGATCGATGGCCTGCTCCAGTGCCAGGGAAAACATTGCATCTGCCTATTATGGGTGTAGTAATGAAGGTAATAACTTTTTTCTCATTTGTCTTCTTTTTAAAGAAAACTGTAGGAAGTTCACACATGGGTATGCTTTTAACTTTGTAATAATATTTAGTAGTATTACTGCTTTCTCCTTTTTGTAATGGATATGAAATGTTATAGAAATACCACCATTTGGGCTGGGAAGGTGGCTCAGTGGTAGAGTGCTTGCCTTGCATGCATGAGGCCCTGGGTTTGATTCCTCAGCACCACATAAGCAAACAGAAAAAAGCCGGAAGTGGCGCTGTGGCTCAAGTGGTAGAGCGCTAGCCTTGAGCTGAAGAGCTGAGGGACAGCACCCAGGCCCAGAGTTCAGGCCTCATGACCGGACCTACCCCCCCCCCCCAAAAAAAAAATACCACCATTCAACCTGCTTCACAGAATCACTGATTTTACACAACACTGATGTAGACTTTGTCATTCCTGTGTAACACATGTGAATGTAGATGCTACTTCCTAGAATTCTGCATCTCCATGGACCTAACAATACCTCCTGAGATGAGTGGTATAATCTAGTTAAAATTAAGATAAATTTTAGGAAGACTATTGGTTCTTAATCCTAAAAGGCCTTTTCAACATGTAATTTAAGAACATGTTGGAAGCTGGGTGCTGGTCGCTCATACCTGTAATCCTAGCTACTCAGGAAGCTGAGATCTGAGCATCATGGTTTATGTCATCCTGGGTGGAAAGTCTGTGAGACTCTAACTCCATTTAACCACCCAAAAGCTGAAAGTGAAGCTGTGATTCAGGAGGAGAAGAAAAAAAGCCCAGGTACTATACACAGGCCCCTGAGTCAAGCCCCAGGAGCACGAAAACAAACAAACAAACGTGCTTTCTGTAGTAGTGTTTTTGTTTTTAAGAAATCAGGGCTGGGGGGTGAAGGTCGAGGCCTCTGGGCGGGGATGAAACGTGCTCCCGGTGGAGGCGGGGGACCCGCGCGGAGCCATGGCCAGTACAGTGGTAGCAGTTGGGCTGACCATTGCTGCTGTAGGATTTGCAGGCTGTTAGGTTTTACAAGCCATGAAGCATATGGAGCCTCAAGTAAAACAAGTTTTTCAAAGCCTACCAAAATCTGCCTTCAGCAGTGGCTATTACAGAGGTGGATTTGAACCCAAAATGACAAAACGGGAAGCAGCGTTAATACTAGTTGTAAACCCTACTGCCAGTAAAGGAAAGACAAGAGATATGTATCTCATGGACGAATTATCTCTTAACTCACCCAGACAAAGGAGGATTGTCTTACATAGCAGCCAAAAATCAATGAAGCTAAATATTTACTAGAAGGTCAAGCTAAAAAATGAAGTAAATGTATGATGAATTTTAAGTTCATATAAATTTATGAGTACCAACTTTTTATAATAAAATGCCTCAAATAAAGTTTTTAAAAAATGAAAAAAAAATCAGGGCTGGGAAGGTGGCTCAGTGGTAGAGTGCTTACCTTGAATGCATGAGGCCCTGGGTTTGATTCTTCAGCACCACATAAACAGAAATACCTGGAAGTGGTACTATGGCTCAAGTGGTAGAGTGCTAGTCTTGAGCTGAAGAGCTGAAGGACAGCACCCAGGCCCAGAGTTCAGGCCCAAGACTGACTAAAAAAAAAAAAAAAAAGAAAGAAAAAAAGAAATCAGTGTTTTACCCATAAGCTTTATATGAGTATGCTTTCGTGTTTCACAATTCACTTATCAAACTGGGTTTATTTTTGACAATATTATTTAATTAATGAATTTAAACTTATTTACTAGAGATTGAACCAGGGCCTCATGCATGTTGGGCAAGTGTGCTATTACTTGAACCACATCTTTAGCTTTTTTCCAAAATTCATTTTGTTTTGAGACAGTCTTGTTAACTTTACCTGGGCTGACTTGAAACTCAAAGTCCTCTTGCTTCTACCTCCCAAGTAGCTGGGATTATACTCATGAGCCACAAAAGCATTCTCTGTTTGGATATACTCATTTTTTTATATATATTCTTTCTTCCTTAGGAAGTTATTTAAAATAATAATGAGATCTCTGGGATGAGAGTTCTCATTGTTTCTTGTTGGATTCATCCACAAGTTTGGCAGGCTTGAGAGGGTGTGTTTGGGTGTGTGTATATTAATGAAGCAAAGGCTGGGACAATAAACAGGAAACAGGATGAGGCTGATGTCCTTTTTCTGTTTTTCAGCATATTGCTTCTCAGTAGGTTAGTGATTTCTGTGTTTATGGACATGAAGACCTTGGCTCGGTTAGTTTCTGCTGTGACTAAAAATAAATATAATCTTGGCTTTATAATCTAACATAAATATTTTGTTTTTATAGCTTTTTAGGCATTGCTGAATATATCTTTTTGGCAGGAGGATAGAGTACTTTTGAGTACTTCCTTTATAGTCAAAGATAATTTCTTCTTTTTCTGTTTTAAGGTACGGATTCCCACATGCCATGACAAGCCCGGAACAACTCAAATAGTACAGTTAACTCAACAGGTAGTGTGGTATTATTATATTAATATCACGGAAGTTTTATACTGCAAGTGCAGTATCTTGGGTTTATTATATAATTCTGAATATTATTGAATTACCCCATTAAATTTTTAGTAGATTGATAACAAAGTTTCTAGTATTAAGTTTTTTTCCTTATAATTGCAGAAATACTGTAGAACTCAGAATTTATTATGTAATTGTGAGGACAAGAGGACAGTAAATATGGTTTGGTTTAATTTTGTCAAAACCTTTTATCTTATAGGAGTGGACTAGTAGAGTTCTGATTTTAGGAGACTCAGGTTTCTGTAATTATAGTTTTGTTGTTTTTCTTCTGAAGGCAATAGTAACTGTTCATCAGTAGGGTTGAATTTTTTACTTGAAATGGTTTATCTGCTATATTAACACTTTGTTCTCTAAATTCAGTAACAATGGAGAACAGTAGGACAACTGATATTTAAGAATGTCATGCAGTTGTGAACTAACCTCATATCTGATAATATTTAATATCTGTGTTTATTTTCTCTCCTCTTCTGCATTGGGGGAGATTAGAAAGACCCATTTTCTATTTCTGGCTGCTTCTGGAAAAATCTTAAAAAAGTAGACAGGGCAGCATGGTTTAAAAATTATGTGATAGGCATATTTTAAAAAGTCAGTTTCTAAAAATTTTGATAATATTCTCAATTATTTTTCTTTTTTCTTTTTCAGTCAGACACAAACATATCTGTTATTTTACCTACTGTTCATGAGGTAGATCTTTTCAGGTAAAAACAAAAAATTTGTCAACTGTGTTATTACATTGTGATATTAATTTTTGTTGTTCTAGGATATGGAAAAACTTGGGAGAAAATACTTTGTGTGTGTGTGTGTGTTTGTATGTGAGTACTTGGAATTGAACTCAGGAGCTTTGTTCTAATTGTCTGTGTTTTTGTGGTAGTTAGTTACCCCCAACACTAACATCTTTGACTAGTATGGGTCTCTTTTCCTGAATATAAATGGCATGTTATTGTTTTCAAAGTAGGACAGCTATGTTGCTTTAATTCTATTTTTTTTTTTTTTTTTGGGTCCAGTCGTGGGGCCTGAACTCTGGGCCTGGGTGCTGTCCCTCAGCTCTTCAGCTCAAGGCTAGAGCTCTACCCCTTGAGCCACAGCACTACTTCTGGCTTTTTTTCTTTTTGCTTATGCGGTGCTGGGGAATGGAACCCAGGGCCTCATGCATGCAAGGCAAGTGCTCTACCACTGAGTCACCTTCCCAGCCCCTGTGGCTTTAATTCTTGTTTCTCAAGAGATGAGAAAACTAAACCTTGAGAAATAATGAGAAAACTAAACCTTGAGGACTAATCTCACATAGTGATAGTAGTACTATGTCTAACATTGACTATCTGACGATTGTGCTAATGCTTCACCTCTGACAGTACTTGATTTTGTATGGGTAGGGCTTTCGTTTTATGTTTATTGTTATGAATGAAAGTTTGAATGTGTATCAATTATTGATATTTTTACATGGAGACTCAGCTGAGAACACAAAAGAAAGACCTAAAAGATATCTGATAAAGTTAGGATAATGATAAAGTTAGAATAGGGTCCCTTGTTCCCCTTTTCACCAGGCCAAGGATTAAAAAAATTATATATATATATGTATATATATATGTATATATATATATATATCTTATTGAGTAGTTGTTGTCAATACCACCCTTTCCATCATCCTCTCCTATTTTTCCACCTCCTATTCCTACCTCCAAGTTACATAGTTCAGGTTGACATAATGTACATTGAGTATAATGACTGTATTTGCTCACCTTTACTCCTTTATTAATGTGCCCTCTCCTCTTTCCCTTCCCCCCACAAAAATGTTGCCACTTCCTACAGTTCATTTGTTAAACAGTTTATTAGTTGTTCAGAGGACTTAAATCCTTGGACTCTTCCCCTTATGCATACTAGCCTTTGGTCAGTGAATGTCTATATGCATAGAATCCTTTGTATGTTAGTATATATGTTTGTGTTTTACATCTAGCTTCTACACATGAGAGAAAACATGCTAGGCCAAGGATTTTTATAAAATGAATCTATAGGCTGTGCCTTTGATTCAGCTCTCTCTTGATCACAAAAAAATTTTTTTTCATTCTGTTTTTAAGCTGAGGAGAGGAGTTTTCTTTTATTTATTTTTGGGTCCGGTCATGGTGCCTGAACTCTGGGCCTGGGCGCTGTCCCTCAGCTCTTCAGCTCAAGGCGAGCACTCTACCACTTGAGCCACAGCACCACTTCCGGCTTTTTTCTTTTTTGCTTATGTGGTGCTGAGGAAGCGAACCCAGGGCCTCATGCATGCAAGGCAAGTGCTCTACCACTGAGCCACCTTCCCAGTCGCAAGGAGAGGAGTTTTCTGAAACAGTAAACAACTTAAAATTATATGCTTTTATTGAAGTTCGTCAATTATTCTGTGTGCTGATATATTGCAGTGTTATAAAAATTAGAGTCAAATTGTTATATTTTTATGTATGTTAAAGGAGCTTAGATCTTTATGTATTTCCATGTTCTAAATTAATTTGTTCACCAGATCAAGAATCAATAGCAGGAAGCATTTATATCAAGACGTTTTACTATGATTATATATGAATTTAAAAGGCAAGATTGGATAAATAACCAAGTATTCCTACTATGGAAATGCCTTCTAGGTGTTTCTGCCCAGTTTTCTTTCATAGTCAGATGCTGTGGGAGCTGGTTCTCTTGGGGGAGCCCCTTGTGGTCATGGCGCCATCCCCATCAGAGTCCTCAGAGACTGTACTGGCTCTTGTTAAGTAAGTATATTTGACTCCCTGTGGTGATTTTTGCAGCACTTTCTCATCTGTGGTACATTTCCCCATACATTATTGCATTGATTCCCACAACCATGTCACAAGGTAGCACATAATGTATATGTTTTAAGGATGATAAAATTGGTTCTGGATCTATGAGGTGGAACCATGTTTTTGTTGTTCTGAGTGATAAGCACATTTCATTTGTCTTCATGAAATTGGTCCTTGATATATGTATGGTCAGTGTTTGATAATGGGCACATACCTAGTAAATAGTGGAGTCAGAATTTCATTCTTTTGCCCCAAGACCAGTGTTTATTTTTTGTTTTTCCACAGTACTTAAGACCTAGAATATCTAGGCAAGTATCCTGACACTGAACTATATAGCCTGTCTCTTTTTATTTTGAGTCAGAGTCTCACTAAGTTGCCAAGGCTGACCTCCAACTGGCTATGTAGGCCAGGCAGAACTTGAATTCGTGATCCTCCTGCCTCAGCCTACCAGGTAGATGGTATTACACCGTGCCCAGCTAATCACACCAGTATTTTTCAGTATACTCCATATTACAAAATTTCATTTGTATTTTTTGTTTTGTTTTGTGATACTAGGACTCAAGGTCTTTTGCTTGCTAGGTAGGTGCTCTACCAACTGGAACCATGCCAGTGATCCTTTTTATTTTATTTATTTTTTGAGTAGGGTCTCACATTTATGCCCCAGTCAGCTTAGCGTGTGATCCTATTTATGCTTTCATGTATCTGGGATGACAGGTGAGTACCACCACAGCTATATTATTGCTTGAGACAGGGATCTTGTAAACTTTTTGCCTAGGATGGCCTTAGCTTGAGGAAGTGTGATTATAGGTATGAGCCAGTGTACATTACTCCACTTGTACTTTTAGTCTTCTAAGATGAGTTTATCATTTATTGAAATAAAACTTCTCACTGGGAAAATATTGCTTATGGGTCAGAGTTGTGAAGTAGAGCCTTTAATTTTGGTGTCTTTTGTTTTGCATGTTCTTCCTGATCCACAGCTGTATTTCTCCATTAAAATACTTCAGTGATTTCCGGCCTTATTTTACGATTCATGATAGTGAATTCAAAGAGTACACTACCCGTACACAAGCTCCGTGAGTAAACTGAATAACTTTCATTGGCAAAGTGTTATCTTTATGCCCAAAATTATACAGAATTATTCTGGTAGTAAAAATTAAATTTTAAACTGATTTGTTGAATTGAAATCGTTTGTACAACCACTTAAAGATAATACAACTTTTTAAATTAAAAAGTTTACTTTATTGATAAATTGATTTTATAAAGGAACATTTGAGGAGCTGCTGGTAATAGTTAAAGGTTTCAATACTTAGTAACTTACTTTATGTGACCCATTATAGTTGATGGAATCAGTATTCTAATGAATAGCCATTAGACCTGATTCTACTGTCATGAATAATCTAATCTGTAGAAGGAAAAAATGCTCTTACCCTTTTCCTTTCAATACCTGTTAGGTTAATTATATATCTTTCTTTTTTTTGTGTTTTTTTTTTTTTTTTTTCCAGTCATGGGGCCTGAACTCGGGGCCTGGGCGCTGTCCCTCAGCTCTTCAGCTCAAGGCTAGCGCTCTACCACTTGAGCCACAGCGCCACTTCCGACTTTTTTCTTTTTGCTTATGTGGTGCTGAGGAATCGAACCCAGGGCCTCATGCATGCAAGGCAAGCGCCCTACCACTGAGCCACCTTCCCAGCCCCTATATATTAAAAAAATATATATCTATCTATATATATATCTTCTTTTTATAGCCAACTTTTAGAATAACAGCTGCAACAGAAATCTCCATTTACTTTTTCTATTTCCTATTTTCTGGTAGTGTTACAGTTAGCTGCAGAATGACTTCTTAATATCTACTGAATTTGTTTTCAAATAACATACTGAACTTTGCTTCCAAAGCCATCAATATACTACTCTTGCCAGGCATGGTAACACATACTTATAATAGTAGCGCTAAAATGATCCTGAGTTCATAGCCAACTTGTATTATACAGTTAAACAAACAAACAAACCTAGAAAAAGCAAAAAACAAATGTACAACACAAAAATATCCCTCATTGGTCTGGGAAGGTGGCTCAGTGGTAGAGCGCTTGCCTTGCATGCTTGAGGCCCTGGGTTCAATTCCTCAGCACCATATAAGCAGAAAAAAAAAAAGCCAGAAGTGGCACTGTGGCTCAAATGGAAGAGTGCTAGCCTTGAGCTGAAGAGTTGAGGGACAGCGCCCAGGCCCAGAGTGCAGGCCCCATGACCGGACCCCCCCCCCAAAAAAAAAACCCTCATTAGTGCCTCGTTCCATAAGTACTTTACTAACATATTTCCTACTTCCTCTTTTTTTGTAACATTTATGGATTTTTTTGGGCGGGGAGTAGGCTTTTTTTTTGTTCCTGTACTGGGACTTAACCTGGGTGCTATCTCAGCTTTCTTTTGCTAAAGGATAGCACTCTACAACTTGAGCTACAGTTCTACTTCGAGCCTTTTGGTGGTTAATCGGAGATAAGAATCTCATAGGCTTCTCTGCCCAGGCTGGCTTTGAACCTTGATCTTTAGATCTTAGCCTCCTGATTAACCAATACCGTGTTTGTTGCTGTTATTGTTTTTAAACTGAGATAGAGTAGTTGTAGGCTGGCTTCAAACTTGTCATCTTCTGGCCTCTGACTCCCAAGTGCTAGGAATAGAGGTGTCTACTACTTTACCTGGCTACATTTACAGTTTGACCTTGAAAATGTCTTAATCCTTGATCCTGCTCCCTCCTGCCTGGCTGGTAGCACATTTTAATCTCCTTGGCAGATTTATCTTTCTTAACCTTGTAAAATTTGATGTTCTCCAATATTGTGTTCTGATTCTGATTTCAGACAGATAATTTTTTTTCTATACAGTCTTCTGAGTACCTAGGGCTTCTGTTAAGACCCTACTAATGACTAAAAGATATATTTTCTTGCTTCAGATCTCTGCAAGATCCAGACCTATAACCCAGTTTTTGTTGTTGTTTTGTTTAAACATATTGTATCTATGCTTTTTAGTGGCATAGGAAACTAACTGTGTTCAAATTAAATTTTTTTTTTCTGGTCATGGGGCTGGAACTCTGGGCCTGGACACTGTCCCTGAGCTCTTCAGCTCAAAGTGAGTGCTCTACCACTTGAGCCACAGCGCCACTTCTGGTTTTTTGGTAGTTTATTGGAGATGAGTCTCACGGATTTTCCTGCTGGCTTTGAACCATGATCCTCAGATCTCAGCCTCCTGAGTAGCTAGGATTACAGGTGTGAGCCACTGGCACCCGGCCTTAATTAAATTCTTTTTTCTCCCAAATCTCCCCCCCCCTCCTTTCCTTTCTTCCTACCTTCCTTTCCACCTTATACTAGTTTTTGTGGGTTTTTTTTTTTTTTTTGTCGTGGGGATTGAACTCTGGGCCTGGGCACTGTCCCTCAGCTCTTCAGCTCAAGGCAAATGCTGTACCACTTGAGCCACAGCGCCACTTCTGGCTTTTTCTGCTTATGTGGTGCTGAGGAATCAAACCCAGGGCCTCATGCATGGGAGGCAAGCACTGTACCACTGAGCTGCTTTCCCAGCCCCTACTAGTTTTTATTCAGTATTAAAAACTTGTCATGAATCTCTCCTTCTTGATATGGTTCACATCTAATTTTAACCAAATTCTGCCAAGGAAATAGCCTGAAGTGTGTCTCAGAGTGTTTATCACGGTCTTTCCATAGCCCCTGGCCTCATTTTCCCGTCTCGAGCCTTTCTCACATCCACTGTTGCATTCTTCCCAACACCTTTCCTTTTTGTAGTATAGGACATCTTTTAGTTTTCTCCATAATGATCCTTCTCATTCATACAGCTTACCTCCTCTTAGTTTTCTCTCCTTTCCTATAACATCTAAATTTCTTAGCATATGAGTTTGGTATTGCTATCTACTCTCATTTCTGACTATCATCCTTGCCACGTTGTGCTCCAGTAATGTGGAAGTATGTGGACTTCTATGTGTACGGTATGATCTCACTTCAATGGGAAGCACATACTGTTGGTTCTCCTACATCATCCTTCCACCCTTATCTGCTTTGTAGATATTTTTCATATCTGTGTGAGTATCATCTCCTTGGTGAGGCTGTCCTTTAATTCCCTCACAGACTGTGGGTTCTCATCTATGATTATTGTGGCATTTTATTCTACCTTCATTGTCTTTAATTTTAGGTATTATGATTAGGCATTTATAGCCTTCTATCTTAGGACCATAAATTTTCATTTTTATATGCATGGTATTAAACATGTTATCTGGAACATAGTTAATGTGAGGAAAGGAAAGATAATGCATACATTGTTCACTCAAAAGTTGTGAATTATTCTTCAGTGGTCTAACATTCATGTTTTCCTCGCCTCTGTTTTGTTTTGTGTTTTATACAGGCCCTCAGTCATATTAGGAGTAACCAACCCATTTTTTGCTAAAACACTCCAGCACTGGCCACACATTATTCGAATAGGAGATCTTAAACCTGCAGGTAAAGTATAAGCGTGGTGTCCTCTTTGAAATATGTAGTGTGACCATACAGATGTGCTTCTTCGCCTTTGGTTTTTTTTTACCACTTATCTATTTTTTTATGTTACTAGCAACTTTAAGGCAACCAAAGTAAAGGCCTTTGGAGAAGAATATAACTTCCTGCTAAAATATGTTTATAAATCTTATGTCCTCCTAGCAAAACACAAACCTATTCTGATATAAACATTGAATTATAGTAAAGCCTCAAATATTTGAATTTTGTATTTTATAATCTCAGTCAGATTGAGATTTCCAATACTACATGAAGAAAATCTTATAGAAAAATAGAATTTTGCCGAGTGCTAGTGGCTCATGCATGTAATCCTAGCTACTCAGTAAACTGAGATCTGAGGATTTGAAGCTAGCTCAGGCAGAAAAGTCCCTGCTGTGAAACTCTTATCTCCAATTAACCCCTCAAAAGCCAGAAGTGGGCTATGGCTCAAGTGGTAGAGCACTAGCCTTGAGCACAAAGAGACTCAGGGACACCTAGACAACTGACAAAAAAAGAAGAAAACTAGAATTATTCTAGACTTGGCACAAAATTTTTAGCAAGGTATCAAAACAAGTACTCTACATCCCTCTGTCATTGGTGTTGATTAAGGGAGTTCGCAGGAGGTGGTGCTTTTCTTGATGAGAAGACGTAACAGGCACTAGCTCTGATGTGTGGTGCTTTCACTGTCTTCATAGTATCATGTGATATGCAAGATTTTTAATTTTGATGAAGTTCAGTTTATCGAATTTTTCTTTTATTGTTTGTAGGTTTGTGTTAGTCATGAAATACCATTTATTATTTGATTATGAATGTTTGGTGCACAACTTAAGACAATTTTTGGCTCCTCGAATCCTGCTGTATACACTATACAAGTTATGCAACACAAACCCCTGCTTATGATTCTGGCTTTGAAAAATCAAAACACTTAGAGAATATTTGTAAAACTTTAGAGAGAGCATCCTCTGTAGGACAGGGAGGGAAGGTATAGCAAAACTAATTATGTTCTCTTAGGTCCAGAAAATTTGTAGCTGGAGTAGGCATATACATTGGGTTACAGTCCTGTCAGGAGACACTGACGGCATTGCAGGCTTGATTTAGTGCCTGCCCAGTAACTGTGAGGCCCTGAGCGCAAACTCCAGTGTGACCAAAAAACCCAAACCAAAATAAACAGCAGTGACAAGGAAAAGGCCCATTATTCCCTTTGGGGAGCAAGAAACATTTCTTTTTCTTTTCTATTTCTTCCTACTTTCCCTATTATTTTAACATAAATTCTGGCTAAACTTTAAAAAAAAAAAAAGATGGGGCTGGGAAGGTGGGCTCAGTGAGAGTGCTTGCCTTGCATGCATGAGGCCTTGGGTTCGATTCCTCAGCACCACATACACAGAAAAAAAAGCTGGAACTGGCTCTGTGGCTCAAGTGGTAGAGCGCTTGCGTTGAGCTGAAGAGCTGAGGGACAGCGCCCAGACCCAGAGTTCAGGCCCCTGAATGGCAAAAACAAAAAAAACAAAAAAGAAGGCTCTACAATAGAATTAGTAGTGTCAAGAGATTGCTTTTCCTGGATTGTCCCTGTTTGGTTCATATCCCTCATTTTAAATGGAGATGTCATTTTAGGATAATGGTATTTGAACAACTATTCCTCAGTGAGACAATTAATTCTACTGGTTTAAATTGATGTAATTATTCTGACCAGAAGTGGGGTTTGATGATCTCACAGTAGAGAAATTAACATGCTTGGCCTACATTGAATCTCTCTGTGTGACTATACAGAGGTGCAGTAAGGATTATTAAACCTTTTCTCAGATGTGCATGTATACAATAGACATTTCACAGATTTGAAATTAAAATAAATACTTGTAACTTTGGTTTGTTTTCTGGCCTCTGTGTTTTTTTTCCCCCAGAGCCATCTGATACTCACTTTACTTTTTGTAATAGACAACTTTCTTTATGTTTAGTTTTTCTTTATATCTATACTCTGAGAATTATGTGGTAGGGTTAGAGTTCAGTTTATATCTTACACCTGAATGAAAGACGAATTAATGTGAGTGAAGATTGCTACACTGGTTGTTTTCAGGTTGTTTCTGTTTCTGAAAAACACAAATGTGACTAAAGGTATGGCTCAAAGTGTGTAGAGTCTTTGCTGAGCAAACACAAGACTAAGTTCAAACCCCAATGCCATCCAACATGAACATGATTATTACATGAACATGATGCTAACTTATTCTCTGTCTGGTGTTCAGTTTCTTCTTTACACAATGAGTTTCAGGAAATAATGTGTTGTGATAAACAGCACTAGTGCATATAGGAATTTGTGGTCTTTTAGGACTTGGGGAAACAAAAGTATAAGTTCTTTTTTTGCGGGGGGTCCGGCCGTGGGGCCTGAACTCTGGGCCTGGGCACTGTCCCTCAGTTCTTCAGCTCAAGGCTAGCGCTCTACTACTTGAGCCACAGTGCCACTTCTGGCTTTTTTCTTATGTGGTGCTGAGGAATCGAACCCAGGGCCTCATGCATGCAAGGCAAGCGCTCTACCACTGAGCCACCTTCCCAGCCCCCAAAGTATAAGTTCTTTTTTTTGGGGGGGGGTCCGGTCGTGGGGCCTGAACTCTGGGCCTGGGCGCTGTCCCTCAGCTCTTTAGCTCAAAGCTAGCACGCTACCACTTGAGCCACAGCGCCACTTCCGGCTTTTTTTTTTTCTTATGTGGTGCTGAGGAATTGAACCCAGGGCTTCGAGCATGCAAGGCAAGTGCTCTACCACTGAGCCACCTTCCCAGCCCCAAAGTATAAGTTCTTAAACTTACTCCAAGATTACGATTTTCACACGAGATTCTTTAGATTCTTGGAATCTAAGGCAGACAGTTAACTTTAATTGTCTATTAAATATGTATTAATTTTGTGTTTATTAAAAAAAAGTTGTGATAACAAGTTTCCTCAAACTTTTGTGGTAAGGCAACCACAAAATTTAACATGAGATGTTCTCATAAGAATTCTTACATGAGAATAGATATATTAAATTGACAAAGAAAAAGCTGGGGTAATGAATAAAAACCATTTCAAAAACCTGAATTTGCCTGGCTTCTTCTTTCTCTCAATCTGCCTCATAAGCAGTTTTACCCTAGTAACTCCCCTTTGTCTCTTGCCTTGCCTTGCCTTGCTGCAAGTTGTTTAGCCAAGTGCATTGCTTTACTAGGCTTTTCTCTCTTGTGCTTCTTTCAGACTGCTCTGCACAATACTACAAGTGTTGTACACAAGAGTCCTGACCCTGTGGCTCAGACTTGTGGTTGTGGCACACTATAGCGCCACTTGGTGGCTTTATGTTAAAATGCAGAGTTCAGCATGTTTTATGTTCCTCGCTATTTCAATGTCTTACCCTTATATGTCAAACAGCATTATAGTTCCTCTTGATCAGGCAGCATTTGGCTGGCTTCATCTCCTCTCCTTCTAGCTTCTCATTCCTGCTCAGAGGGTTTGGTGGTTAAGCGTGATAGCTCAGAAGTTGGATCTCCCATTTAATGTCCTGGCGTAAGTATGTTATCTGTGTGCCATTGGACAAGTTACTTTTCTGGTTATGACACAGCTAACAACCTGTTTGAATGGAGCACTTGTCAGTCAGGGTAGATGAAAGTAGTGAACAGATGGTACTGTTTTGTTTCTGCCTCAATTTCTTAATCTGTGACATAGCAATTGTCAGCTTAGTTTTAGTGTGAAGATTAAATGTAGCGGTGCACCGGTGGCTCACACCTGCAATCCTATCTATTCAGGAGGCTGAGATCTGAGGATTGAGGTTCAAAGCCAGCCTGGGCAAGAAAGTCCATGAGACAAGTGGTGCTGT
This sequence comes from Dipodomys ordii, assembly GCF_000151885.1. NCBI lineage: Eukaryota > Metazoa > Chordata > Mammalia > Rodentia > Heteromyidae > Dipodomys > Dipodomys ordii. The sequence continues at coordinate 24,281,985 of NW_012267228.1, forward strand.
GGCTCAAGTGGTAGAGTGCTCGCCTTGAGCTGAAGAGTGCAGGGATAACGCCCAAGCCCAGAGTTCAAGCCCCACAACTGACAAAAAAAAAAGAAGAAGAAGTTTAAGTGGCACTGTGGCTCAAGTGGTAGAGTGCTAGCCTTGAGCTGAAGAGCTGAGGGACAGCGCCCAGGCCCAGAGTTCAGGTCCCACAACTGACAAAAAAGAAAGAAAGAAAAGAAAGTCCATGAGATTCATCTCCAGTTAATCACCAGAAAATGGGAAGTGTCTCTATGGTTCAAAGTGGTAAAGTGCTATCCTTGAGCAAAAGAGCACTCAGACAAAGCCCCACGGCAGAAAAACAAAAACAAAAAGCAGAACAACCACCAAGAAAACCTGCTTAAATGTGACCTTCCAGATTTCTCACTTTTATTTGCCAGGACACTCTTCTTTTGTACAGTCTTTTTTTTTCTATCCTACCAAATATTCTTTTGTATTGTTATTTATCTTTCCTTGTCATATTTTACCATTATACTCTAAGCCATTTTGTACCAGGGCTTTGCTATTTATTCCTATATGATAAGTACCTTGCACTTCCTAATATTTTTGAACCAATAAAAAGGCTGCAAAGACTTATCAAATGCATGATTTTGTTTGTAGTAAACATTTTTGAAATTGTCAGGGAAGAGTCAATTATACTGTTTTGCATCTGTACTATTTTGCATCTTTTCTATAAGCTTGAAATTTTTTCAAAGTAAAGTTTATAAAATTTGTTTTGTCATAATATATGCTGTTAAGAGTTTTTAACAATGTAAGATTATCAATGTTCTACATTCCTGTGGTTGCAAACTTTAGAATATATTTCAGTTACTAGCTTTACTCTTCTGTAGAGAGGGGATGTGGAGAGAGTGAGAAAAAAAAATCAGTGATAGTAGGTGTGTTTATAGCACTTTTTTTTGGGGGGGGGTTGGTTGTGGGGCTTGAACTTAAGGCCTGGGCATTGTCCCTGAGCTTTTTTACTCAAGGCTAGTGTCTACCACTTTGAGCCACTGCTCAAACTTCCAGGTTTTAGGTGCTTAATTGGAGATAAGAATTTCATTTTTTAAAAAAGTCGAGGATTCTCAGATCTCAGCCTCCACTCTGAGTAGCTAGGATTACAGGAAGAGCCACTAGCACCCAGCCATTTAAGCCGGTTTATAAGAGAAACAAAATGTGGGTCTTTTCAGGAAATAGAAATAAGAGGTTTGTGTGAGCAACCATCACCTGGCTCATAATAGTTTTAAGTGTGTAACTTGAGGCATTTTTTTTCTTGCCTAAGGGTTGTTTATGGTGTATCCTCTCGAGTTACAAGACCTGGGCCAATATGTCTAGTAGACTTCAACACAGCAGTCTGTCCATGTGGCTCATAACTATCACTACTTGATAGCAATGTAAGTGCAGAATTTGAGGAGATAACAGGAAAAACTAAACCTTTGAATACTACATCTGGATAGTCACTTAGGAATTTTTTTTCTACTTATTCATCAGGGATGTTTTATTTCTATTTGGAACAAACTTTTTTTTCTGTAATAGGATGTTTTAATTCATTTTAAGGCTAAGGAAAACACTGGATAATATTAAAGTACAAGACATTGAGGGAGAATGATGGAATGGGTGACACTGATAAAAATCATTGCACTCACTCTGACATGTTGAATGGAAACCCCTTTGTACAACTATGAAAAGATAATTTTAAACATTTAATTTATATATAAGTAAAAGTTAAATACTAACTTCAATAGATGAAAACTTAGAAGATATTGGCAATATGAAAAATACACAAATGTGAAAACAAAAGAGGTGATGAATACTCTATAATTAGTGAGTTAGAATTCAATAGACATGTCTTGAACTCAATGCCAACATTGAGGTTATATGCTTTTGTCAAAACATAGGGTACATATAAAATTCCAAAAAGCAAATCAAGTACAAAAATACATCTTCTCACTACTACAAGCAGTATAACAAAATGTTAATAATATTAGTAAAAACCAATGATGGGATCATTGAGTAGTAAAATAGTGATATGATCTCTGGTCTTTGCAGACAGATAGGCCAAGGATTGGGTTATAATCCCATTGCAGATTGCACTGTGTTCCCCTGCCAATGTATTGAACATCATGAACCTTGGATCCTTCACCTAGAAATGTAACTATACTTTGCAAATTTGTTATGAAGGTTATCTACAAATTTTGTAAAGAAATTAAGAGTTAAAAAGTAAAAACTGAGTCACTTGGTATGATCTTGCACATAAATTTTAAATTATAAATTTGAGTGACAAAAGGGGAAAGATGTTGGTAATAATAGATATATATTAATGAAAGATCCATATCCATTTTGTACATTTACTTGAATTATTTCTGTACTGCTACAATATTCAATGTTCACTTTAATATAGTTTTAAAATACTAAGAATGAACTCTTAAGTATTAATTGATGTTCAGAACATTTTAGCTATAACACTCCTGGCTGATGGTAAGTACATTATCAATCTTACAGGAGTCTAGTTCTGTAATATATTTGATTATTATGACAATAGAAATTCTTTTCCTGGAGGCTGAGAAAGTGGCTCAGTGGTAGAGTGCTTGCCTTGCATGCATGAGGCCCTGGGTTCGATTCCTCAGCACCACATAAGCAAAAAGAAAAAAGCCAGAAGTGGTGCTTTGGCTCAAGTGGTAGAGTGCTAGCCTTGAGCTGAAGAACTGAGGGACAGTGCCCAGGCCCAGAGTTCAGGCCCCACAACAACAAAAAAAAAGTCCTTTTCCTTCCCTTCTTTCCTTCTTCCCTTCCTCCCTTCCCTTCCATCCTCTTTCCTCCCCTCCCCTCCTCTACCCTTCTCTCTTGTTCTTTCTCCCCACCCCTACTCCCGTCCCCCCATCTCTCCCTCTCCCCCCTCTCTCTACCAATCCTGAGTCTTGAACTCAGGGTCTGAATACTATCCCTGAGCTTTTTTTGCTCAAGGCTAATACTCTTCCACTTGAGCCACAGCTCTTCTTTTGGCTTTTTAGTGGTTAATTGACTTTCACTGACTTTCCTGCCTAGGCTGGTTTTGAACTGTGATCCTCAGATCCCAGCCTCCTGAGTGGCTAGGAATGAGTGAGCGACCAGTGAGTGCCCAGCTTACTTCTTTTCTCTTCCTCTCCCTTCCTTCCTTCCTTCCTTCCTTCCTTCCTTCCTTCCTTCCTTCCTTCCCTCCCTCCCCTCCTCCCTACCTTTCTTTTTTTGTTTTTCTTTCTCTTTGTACCTTACCTTACCTTCTTGCTGGGTATCAAACCCAAGGCCTTGTGTATGGTCAGCAAGCATTCTACTACAGTACTATATTCCCAGCTCAGTTATGATCATTTTTGTGTTGTTTCCTTCAGGTGAAATTCCTAAGCAAGTTAAAGTGAAAAAATTGAAGAACCTAAAGACTCTGGATTCTAAACCTGGTACTGACTTAAAGAAAATTAAATATATACTTAGCAGAATAGTTAGACTTTTCTGTTTACTTTCTTTTCTTTACTTCTTAGGAGTTTATACTTCTTACAAGCCATATCTAAATCGAGATGAAGAGATCATAAAACAATTACAGAAGGTAATTACTTGTTCATATGGGTAATTTATACTTCCTTTTATAGGTATGTAATATCTAGTTAGGCATGTTTGCTTTGTGTATCATTATGTGACACAGAGTCTTGTTATTAAATAAAAGCTTCATAAAAATCAAGAAACTGGGGCTGGGAAGGTGGCTCAGTGGTAGAGTGCTTGCCTTGCATGCACAAGGCCCTGAGTTCAATTCCTCAGCAATACATATGCAGAAAAAGCCGGAAGTGGTGCTGTGGCTCAAGTGATAGAGCGCTAGCTTTGAGCTGAAGAGCTGAGGGACAGCTCCCAGGCCCAGAGTTCAGGCCCTACAACTACAAAAAATAGAAAGAAGTAGCCACAATTGTATGCATGAATAATGGGGCTACAGCTATAAATGCATACCACTCATTCTAGAAATTTAGGAGTGACTTAAAAAATTATATTACATTATCCAAAAAAAAAAAGAAGAAGTGGGCTGGGAAGGTAGCTCAGAGGTAGAGTGCATGTCTTGCAAGCATGAGGCCCTGGGTTTGATTCCTCAGCACCACATAAACAGAAAAAGCTGGAAGTGGCGCTGTGGCTCCAGTGGTAGAGAGCTAGCCTTGAGCTGAAGAGCTGAGGGACAGCGCCCAGACCTAGAGTTCAGGCCCCAAGACTGGCAAAAAAAAAAAAGAAGAAGAAGCTGGGTGTCGGTGGCTCACACCTATAATCCTAGTTACTCAGGAGGCTGAGATCTGAGGATCATGGTTTAAAGCCAGCAGAGGCAAGAAAGTCTGTGAGACTCCAATCTCCAAAAAACCACCAGAAAGCCAGAAGTGAGGCTGTGGCTCAAGTGGTAGAATCGTAGCCTTGAGCAGACAAGCTCAGGGACAGCACCCCATCCCAGAGTTCAAGCCCTGTGGCCAACAAAATAAAAAAAAAAAGAAGAAGAAGACATGTAATTACCTGACTTTGTAACTACAGTCACTCTATAACAGCAGTTTTTTTTTTGGGGGGGGGGTCCAGTCGTGGGGCTTGAACTCTGGGCCTGGGCACTGTCCCTCGGCTCTTCAGCTCAAGGCTAGTGCTCTACCACTTGAGCCACAGCGCCACTACTACAGTCACTCTATACATCATCACCTCTATAACAATAAAAATGTCTTTCAATAGTATTAACTTAGCAAATGTGATATAACTGTTGTCTCCTTTGATATTTTAAAGTATAAGATGATTTTCGTAATCTAAAGTCTCTCTCAGAGTTTTAAGATTCTGTTTTCCAATTTATTTTTTAAATTGATACACAAATGAGTTACCAGTGAGATACAACATGCTGTTCTGGTATATGGCTATTGTATAGTGTTTATATCAGGTTAAACATATTTGTCTCTTCATATTATTTCTTTGTTGTTTTTTTTTGGGGGGGTCTGGTCGTGGGGCCTGAACTCTGGGCCTAGGCGCTGTCTCTCAGCAATTCAGCTCAAGGCTAGCGCTCTACCACTTGAGCCACAGCACCACTTCTGGCTTTTTTTCTTTTTGCTTATGTGGTACTGGGCAATCAAACCCAGGGCCTCATGCATGCAAGGCAAGCGCTCTACCACTGAGCCACCTTCCCGCCCTGATTTCTTTGTGGTAAAAATATTCAAACTCTTTTCTACTAGTTTGTTTGAGACTGATCTCTGGTCTTTGGAGGCAGATAGGCCAGAGTTTGGATTATAATCCATTGCAAATTGCACTGTGTCCTCTGCCAATGTGTTGAACCTCCTGAACATAATTATTATCTATGGTTTCCCTAATTGCACAACAGCACATCAGACATTGTTCTTATCTATTATTTAGTACCTTTTGACCAACTTAAAAAATTAATACACTTTATTGTTATTATAGAGGTGATGTACAGAGGGATTAAAATTACCTGAGTCAGATAATGAGTGCATTTCCTTTTGTGCAGTGTCTTCTGTTCCTCCACTGTCCCTCCCTTCCATCTCCATCTGTAAGTTGTATAGTTCACTTTCATTAATGTCTAGAGAGCTCCACTGCTGCACTTTTTTCCACCCCATTTCCCTCAAATTCTGTGTCCTCCTTACCCCCATCCGAAGATATACATGTGAATATTCCATACATAAGTCAAAGAAGACAGTATCATCAAAAACTGAAAACTAAAAAAACAATAGTCTTTTGTTTCCATATCTTAGAGTTTGTTTCAGTTTGCATATTATTTGAGATAAATATGAAGAGACACATAGGCATTGCACCTTTGTGATTCTCTCCTAAGTGTATCCTCTTTTGGTCTCATTCTGTGTGAGTATCTAGAATCATGAGTAATTTATCATATCCCAGTGCATTTTAGATCTAACTTGTGCATATCAGAGAGAACATGTGCTGTTTGTCTTTCTTAGCTTGGCTTATCTCATTTAACATGATTTGTTCTAGTTCTGTCCATTTCTCTGACATTATTCTTTTTCATGGCTGTATAAAATTCCACTGTGTATAGGTACATTTTTTGGATCCTTCATCTATTGTAAGGTATCTGGGCTGTTTCCATATCTTGGCTAGTGAACAACTGTTTGCATTCCTTTCCCCCCTTTTCTTTCCAGCCTCCCTCTAAAGATTCTTTTCACAAGATGTAATAAAATGAACTTTAAATCACATTACTTGAAGACAATTTTTTTTTTCAGGCAGGAAAAATTTATTTACTGAACTGCTGCCCTTGCCATGCATGGTGGAGAGGCATGGCTGAAAAGGGGAAAAAAAAGGGGGGGGGAACCCACTCCTGGGCCAGGACTTATCTAGGCCAGGGACAGGAAGAGGTGTGGCCAGGTAGGAGAAAGGTGTGGCCACACTGGATCTAGATGTGACCTCAGGGTTTAGGACCCCCCCCTAAGCAAAATTTTAAGTTTCTAAAAAATGTCAAGTATGAATGCATATCTATATAGTAATTGAACGTGATAATTGTCCATTGTTTTGTATTCTCTGACACAGAAGATGGATTCTCTTTGTATTCTTTTTTAAGGGTGTACAACAGAAACGTCCTTCTGAAGCACAAAGTGTTATTCTCCGGCGCTATTTTTTGGAACTGACGCAAAGCTTCATCATTCCATTAGTAAGTTAAACACATCTTTGATTAATTTAATATTTTGTTGAGCATATGAATATTTCCCCGGTATTTCTTATCTTTTTTTGATTGGAGATTGAGCACAAGGGCTCACACATGTGTGGCAAGTTGTTTCACTGTTGAGCTGCATTCTCGGCCAGACTTTATCTTTTTTGGTGTTTGTGTTTGAGAAGACAGGGTATCTTTGGGAACCCAATCTAGACCTTTTAACTTGTGATCCTTCTCCTTCAGCCACATGAATGCTGAGATTATGGTGCCTCCATAATCATTTGTAGTGCTGAGGATTGAACTCAGGTCCTTGTGCTTGCTAGACAAGTACTTGAATAATTCTGTGGTTTTACCAGTTAGTGTTTAGTGATTTAAAATAGAGCAAGAAACCTGATTCTTTGTTGTGTTAACTGTGTAGCTTTGGAAAGTCAGTACCTCTGACCTTCCATTTGCCTATCTGTAATCTGTGACCGATAATACTTTCCCAGAATACTGATACCAATTACTTTTTATTTTGCAAAAATTTATAGTCTTCTATTTTCAGTTTTTTTGTTTTTGTTTGTTTTGTTTTGTTTTTGTTTTTGGTCGGTCGTGGGGCTTGAACTCTGGGCCTGGGCACTGTCCCTCAGCTCTCCAGCTTAAGGCGAGCACTCTACCGCTTGAGCTACAGCGCCACTTCCTTGTTTTTGTTTTTGTCTGGTCGTGGGGCCGGAACTCTGGGCCTGGACGCTGTCCCTCAGCTCTTCAGCTCAAGGCTAGCGCTCTACCACTTTAGCCACAGCGCCACTTCCGGTTTTTTTCTTTTTTGCTTATGTGGTGCTGAGGATTGGAACCCAGGGCCTCATGTATGCAAGGCAAGCGCTCTACCACTGAGCCACCTTCCCAGCCCTATTTTCATTTTTTTTTAAGTAGACACATTTGCTTCAACTAAAGCTGCTTTTCATACAAAACTAAACACAAATGATGAGATTAATCCACAATCCAGAGTAATGAAGAGTAAAAGATACCAGCTAAATGCCTTTCACAATAAATGGTTCATCCAAAATGATTACCGAACAATCAGAAGTTGAAGTTCTTATACTACAAAAGTAAGATAAGTTTGTATATGAACTGTAACATGGAGTTTGCAGCTGTATTTTATTTTATTTCTTTCTTTTTTGCTGGTCATGTGGCCTGAACTCTGGGCCTGGGTGCTGTCCCTAGCTCTTGAGCTCAAGGCTAGCGCTCAACCACTTGAGCCACAGCACCACTTTCGGCTTTTTCTGCTTATGTGGTACTGAGGAATTGAACCCAGGACTTCAGGCATGCAAGGCAAGCACTGTAGCACTGAGTCACTTTCCCAGCTCCTGTATTTTAGTTTCTGTTTATTACTTCATAACTATTAGCATCATTAGATGTAGTCCTCAGGACATACCCTGCATCTGTTTAAATTAGACATAATATTTTCTTCCATTGTGTCAATACAGAGTCACAATATTTTGGACAGGCCTTTGATGTAGTTTTTTTTTTTTTTGGTCAGTACTCAAAAGTTTTACACTTGTTACCCCATTTGAGCCACACTTCTTATTGAGTAGAAAACCTCCAGATTCAAGATTTTTACCTATTTATTGTCATAACACAGGTCATTTTTGTGACTCCAAGAGGGGTAAAGTAAGCAATCAGTTTTGCAGCAGATACTACCTGGGTGTCCTGTAATTTAGTTCTGATACTGTATCCCTAGAGATAGCTTCACCTCTCACAGGTTGAGGATTCACTTTCCAAGGTTGTTCCTCTCCACTTCACATGCCAGGCACAAGTCCCAGGTTTTATCTGTGGTTTTGACCAAACAGCTACAAGTTGCAGTTCCTTCAACCCTTCGTTGATGTTTAGCTTGCTTGAATGGCTTAGAGAACTCAGAACATTCAACACTAGTTGGCGTATTGTAAAAGATATTACAAAGAAAGGATGAAGAAAATAGATGCACAGGGCAAGATATAGGGGAAAAATGTAGAGCCTCCATGCCTTCTCCATGTATGTTGTTCTATAGGAAACTTGTATATTTAGCTTTCTATAGGCTCTTCAGATCCTGTCTTTTGGACTTTTTTTTTCTTTTCTTTCTTTCTTTCATTCTCTTTTGTGTTTTTGTTTTTTTGGGTTTTTTTTTTGGTCATAGGGCTTGAACTCTGGGCCTGAGTGCTGTCCCTTAGCTCTTCAGCTCAAGGCTTGTACTCTATCACTTGAGCCACAGTGCCATTTCAGGTTTTCTGGTGGTTTATTGGAGAAAAGAGTCTCATGATCTTTCCTGCCTGGGCTGGCTCTTAACTGCAATCCTCAGATCTCAGCCTCCTGAGTAGCTAGATTACAGGCATGAGCCACCGGTGCTCAGCTGTCTTTTGGATTTTTATGGAGACTTCATTATATATGTTTGACTGAAGCATGGATAACTAACTGTGTCAAAATGTCATTAGAAAAAAAGAATATGTATGCTCTGGTGTTGTCAAGACTCAGTGGAGAAAGTAAGATCTATTTGTTCCTTGTTTGAAGGTATGGAGTAAAGTTCTTATGTGAGGGTCTTATCTTCTGTCAGACAAGGTAGAAGAGGATTGTTTTATTAGACCAACAACTCACAGATAGAGACTGGGGAAGATTAGAGTTTCTATGATCCTATCTTGGGGGAAGAGAAATTCTAGTTTTTGTGGTCTTGGGGAAGGAGTTTTATGAGCTAAGAACTGTCACTGAAGGCCCAAAGATACATATCAAAATATCACAGTTGAAAATCTATTTTATTAAAGTTTAAGATGTCTGAGTAAGAAAGTAAAGTTAGGAGTAACTTTTATTAACATTTTGGTTTTCTTTTCTTAAATGGTTTTAGGAAAGGTATGTGGCAAGCTTGATGCCTCTACAGAAGAGTATTTCTCCATGGAAGGTAAAAAATTGAAACATTTAGGTAATATTAATAATCATATAATAATATTTAAATAATTTCTTGTTTGTGTTCTGTTAAGTAATACTATCTTCTTTTAATATATCCATTCCTTATTTCTTTTTTTAAAAACAATAACAGTTGTTATCATTTATCGAGTATTCTGAACTAGGAATTAAAAAAATTTGTTGTTATAAAGATGATACACAGATGTCATTCCTAATTTCTAATTATGTTTTGTTTTCTAGAGTCCCCCTCAATTAAGACAGTTCCTTCCAGAAGAATTTATGAAGACACTTGAGAAAACAGGACCTCAGCTAACTTCTAGAATAAAAGGAGATTGGATTGGACTTTACCGGTTAGTCTCTTTTATCCTCATCTGTGGAGCTTTACTTAAGAAAATGAAGTGAGTGACTCGACTTACGCTTAGATTGATTATTTATTTATTTATTTATACTACTGGATTTTGAACTCAGAGTCTTGTGCTTGCTAGGCAGATGCTCTACTGCTGAGCCATACTTTCAATCTTTTTTGCTCTGTTTTTGTTGATACTGGGTTTGAACTTAAGGCCTTATGCTTATTTTGCTTGCTAACCTAACTGATACTCTACCACCTGAGCCATCTCCTGCCCAGCTTTTTTGTGGGTTTTCTTAGAGATGAAGTCTCTTGGACTTTCTGCCTGGATTCAACCAAGGTCTTTTGGATCTCAGCCTCCTGAGCAGCTAGGGTTATATACATGAACCACTTTTCATACTTCCAGTCAATATTTCCCTTTTTGCCCCGTCTGCACCAGAATTGCTATCTGCCTATTCTGTGCTTCTCAGTGATCTAGATGACAGATATGTATCACAATGCCCAGCTTCTTCCAGTGAGATGAAGTTTTAAGAACTTTTGTTTCTACAATGACCTAGGTCCTCCTGATCTCAGCCACTTACATAGCTGAGATCTAGTGGCATGTATCACCATACTCAGCTAATGGTTGAAAAAAGGTCTTGCATGAATGCCTGGGATGACTTTGGGCTGTGATCCTCCCCAATCTCAGCCTCCTAAGTAGCTACTATTACAGATGTGAGGCACCAGTCCCTGGTTTAAATTTAGAAACTTAAAAAAGTAGCTGGGTGCTGGTGGCTCACACCTGTAATCCTAGCTACTTGGGAGGCTGAGATCTGAGGATTGCAGTTCAAAGCCAGCCAGGGCAGGAAAGTCGGTGAGATTCTTACCTCCAATAAACCACTAGAAAACCGGAAGTGGTGCTGGCTTAAGCGGTATAGTACTTGCCTTGAGCTCAGGGACAGTGCTCAAGCCCAGAGTTCAAGCCCCATAACCGACCAAAAAAAAAAAGAAACTTAAAAAAGTCTACTATCTGACATGATTTTATGGTCTATAAGAAAAATATTGAGGAGAAGAAAGAAATGATAGTGAATCTTTGCTTTTCTGAACTTTATTTTTTGTAGGCATTTTCTAAAGTCTCCAAATTTTGATGGCTGGTTCAAGACCCGGAGGAAAGAAATGACCCAAAAATTGGAAGCACTCCATCTAGAAGCTCTTTGTGAAGAGGTTAGAAAACAGTGTGTTGGTGTGATTGCTAACTAGTAGTGACAATAATAATATTCTTAGAGGTTTAAAACATGCTGGCCGCTGGTGATTCATGTCTGTAATCCTAGCTACTCAGGAGGCTAAGATCTGAGGATCACAGTTCAGTGCCAGCCCGGGCAGGAAATACCACCATGAGCCTCTTTTCTCCAATACACCACCAGAAAACCAGAAGTGGCGCTGTGGCTCAAGTGGTAGAGTGCTAGCCTTGAGCTAAAGAGCTGAGGGACAGCGCCCAGGCCCAGAGTTCAAGCCCCATGACTGACAAAACAACAACAACAACAAAAAACCCAGTACCTTGCATCTACTATAAATGGTAATCATAGTTAACTTTTCAAGATCTTGTGCTATATAACTACTCAGGGACTACAGAGCCTCTTTATGTGGTGACTCCTTTATAATCTTCACAATAATTCATTGAGGTAGGTATGTTATGACTTGCATTGTGTGCCACCTGTCACTTAGAAGTTAAGTGACCTTGCCAGAGTTTACCTCACACCAAGTAGAAGAGCTGGCAGTGCTGTTCTTGCATTCGTCAACAAGTGCTAATTATGTACCTCTCTTTCCAGTTTTTCATTCAATGACCTCAGATTGGTAGGTGAATAGGAATATTATACTGCAGAAAGCGAAAAATAGTATAGATCAGGTCCTTCTTTCCCTGAAGAGTTGAAAATATGTACCAGTATATATTTACCAGTACATTCTGGAGTCAAGATTTAAATTGCTGCAGTCTCAACTTCAGCTTGTTGCCGGTGTGACTTATTTACCTCTTCCAGTTAGTGTTAACAATCTTCTCATGTGTCTGCTGTATTTAATTTTTTATCTGTAATATCACCAGCTTATTTTCAATTAAACTACTTGTGAAAACATAGAGCATATTCTTATTTACATTGTATTTAGCTTTAAATGTTAAAGTGGAATAGACTCATTATTACCTTCCTAATCATAAACTCCCAGTGGTTGTGCTTTTGAGAAAATAATATGAGGGGCTGGGAAGGTGGCTCAGTGGTAGAGCGCTTGCCTTGCATGCATGAGGCCCTGGGTTCGATTCCTCAGCACCACATAAGCAAAAACAAAAAAGCCGGAAGTGGCGCTGTGGCTCAAGTGGTAGAGCACTAGCCTTGAGCTGAAGAGCTTAGGGACAGTGCTCAAGCCCAGAGTTCAGGCCCCATGACCGGACCCAAAAAAAAAAAAAAGAAAATACTATAAAGAAACCAGAAAGGGGCTGGGAAGGTGGCTCAGTGGTAGAGTGCTTGCCTTGCATGCCTGAGGCCCTGGGTTCAAATCCTCAGCACCACATAAGCAAAAAGAAAAAAGCCGGAAGTGGCGCTGTGGCTCAAGTGGTAGAGTGCTAGCCTTGAGCTGAAGAGCTGAGAGACAGGGCCCAGGCCCAGAGTTGAGGCCCTATGACCGGACCCCCCCCCCAAAAAAAAGAAACCAGAAAGAAGGCTAAGAAGAGCTTATTTGAAGATACAAAGTAGCACATTTATGTTAGTCGATTTCTTAGCTGGCATTCCTTATAAATTACTCACTACCATAGAAGACTGCAGTTTTTCTTTTTTCTTGCTTGTCCTTAAAGGTCCACCTCAGAAAGGAACTTTCTACATTTTGTTTTACTTCCAAATACTAGACAGTACTGGATCATGTCTAAAATTGCTTAATTAACAACTTCTAGATCTTCATGACAATTATTCTTATACTGTACTACTGTGTCTGAGTATGTCTTCTTCCTTTCCATTAGCCTTGCCTGTTGAGATAGAGAGATTTGAATATCATTTTGAGTACATATTGATTTGGGATTTGCTTATTGTTCTAGGACCTACTTCTCTGGATCCAGAAACACACAGAAGTAGAAACAGTAGACCTTGTATTGAAGCTGAAAAATAAGCTGGTATGTAATTAAAGCAATTGCAGATTAAATTGAGGGCTGGGAATATGATTTAGTGGTAGGGTTCTTGCCTAGAATTCATGAAGCCCTGGGTTCAATCCCTCAGTACCACATAAACAGAAAAAGCCAGAAGTGGGGCACAGCTCAAGTGGTAGGATGCTAGCCTTGAGCAAAAGGAAGCTGAGGGACAGCGCCCAGGCCCTGAGTTCAAGCCCCAGGACTGCATTGAGAGGTAGTAACATGAATCAAGTGGTAGAACATCTGCCTAAAAAGTGGAAAGCCCTAAGCTTAATCCCTAATACCTCAAAAAAAAAAAAAAGGTTGAATCGACTCCTGTGGAGATATTTTCTTCTTATTTGAGCTGATAATGTATTGTATATGTCACAGAAGTAACTTGATTTTTCTTTCTTTTTTTCTTTTTTTTTTTTGGTGCCAGTACTGGGGGCTTGATGATCTCATGGCCTGGGTGCTGCTGTCACTTGGCTTGTTTTTGCTCAGTGCTAGTGTTTTACCATTTGAGCTTCAACTCCACTTCTGGCTTTTGGCGATTAGTTGGAGATAAGAGTCTCATGGATTTTTCTGCCTTGGCTGGCTTTGAACCTCACTTTTCAGATATAAGCCTTCTGAGTCTCTAGAATTACAGGTGTCAGCCACTGGTGCTGGCAAAACCTTTAGGATTTTAAATAAGACTTGTAAGCCAAGACTTGTAAGGGGCATTTGTTGCTTATGCCTGCTTTTGCAGCTGCCCAGATCCCAAGGACCTTGACACAGCTAGTATCACAAAGCCAATCTGCTTTGGTCCAGGGAGCTAAATGGCTTGCTTTCTGAGGCCCTTGTTTTGCTTGGTTGTTCACATGGGTGACAGCAACACTTAGACCTTTGGAAATATGGCAGTAGGGTTCCAATAACATCCAGCAATTGATCTTCTCTCTTTGTTAGAAATAAGTGTGTGTGTGTGTGTGTGTGTGTGTGTGTGTGTGTGTGTGTGTGTGTGTGTGTACACGTGCACATGTGCCAGTCCTAAGTCTTGAATTCAGGGCCTGTGCACCGTCCCTGAACTTTTTTGCTTAAAGCTAACACTCCAGCACTTGAGCCACAGATACAGTTCTCAGACTTTTCCTGCTCTGGCTGGCTTTGAGCATGATCTCCTTAGATCTAAGCCTACTGAGTAGTTAGCATTACAGATGTGAGCCACCGACCCCTGGCAGAAGTAATTTTTTGTTGTTGTTAGTCATGGGGCTTGAACTCTGGGTTTGGGCGCTGTCCCTCAGCTCTTCAGTTCAAGGCTAGAACTCTACCACTTGAGCCACAGCACCACTTCTGGTTTTCTGGTGGTTTATTGGAGATAAGAATCTCATGGACTTTTCCTGCCTGGGCTGGCTTTGAACCATGATCCTCAGATCTCAACCTCCTGAGTAGCTAGGATTACAGGTGTGAGCCACCAGCACCTGGCAGAAGTAATTTTTAAATGAGAGGACTTCAGATTGGTCAGTTGATGGCAGACCAAACTAAAAATATTTGATCATTCACAGAAATCATAATGATAACATATTATTTAAAAACATTTACATGGCCAGGCACAGTGACTCATGTCTATAATCCTGGCTACTCAAGAAGGTTTGTACTTCTGTGTGTTTCTGGCTACTCAAGAGATATGAGAACTGAAATTCAAAGCTACCCTGGGAAGGAAAACGATGTGAGACTCTTATTTCCAGTTAACCACCAAAAAACTAGAGTGGAACTGTGGCTCATAAAAGCTAAGGGACAATGCCCAGGCCCTAAGTTCAAGTTACAAATAACACCAAAAACAATTGTTTTACATAGAATCTAATTAAGTCTCCAAAAATACTGTCATGGTCAGTATAATAAAGTATGCCTGTTATCTATGAATTTATAGAGAAGCCTTTTGCTGAGTTCAGCAGTGTATTACTTAAATGGCACATTATTATTTGTTTTTTTAGTTCATGTAAATTCTAAGACTGAAAGTTTCTAAGTTGTCAGACCATTAAAAATGTTTACACATAGAGACTATAATTATTACTACAGACTCATTTAAATGCTGCCAATTGTTCTTTGTGTAGTTACAGGCTGACCGAGAACATTTACCTGTGAAACCTGACACTGTGGAAAAGTTACGGACACACATAGATGCAATTATTTTAGCTTTGCCAGAGGATCTGCAAGGCATACTGCTCAAAACTGGCATGACATGATAATTACCAGAATTTTCCGGCCAAAAAGGAATGTGCACCAGGAAGCATACTGACATTTCAACTACACGCACAAGGGCAGCAGAGTGGAAAATAGCCGTGAATGCTAGACACAGGGTGGAAAGACTGTGTTGTATAAACAGACCTTTTTAGTGCATTATTTTTAAATATGGATATCTGTGGTGGTTTGCTTTAATACTGAAGCACCGAAAGGCATTTCTATATTTTTAATCATGTTCTAAAGTGCTCTTAATAGAGACCTGTGGGGCCATCAGTATAAGTGATTCCAAACTGCAGTGCTGGCATTGCAGGTATTTTTTTTAAACTGGTGCTGCTTTGCCCAATCATGTTGAAACTCAGGGGGATTTAAAATAACATTCACACTGGCTATCTTCTTAAGAAGGAAAGACGGAACTGTCCAACTGTAGTTAGAAGTAATTGATGCTCGTGTAGTGCCTTCTGTTGTCCTATGTATTTCACAAAGGCCAGCTGCTAGTCTTGAAGCTTTTTCTTGGCTTATGATTTGTAATTTTATAAGACATTTGGTTCAGGAATCATTGCTTTAAAATACTTTTCTTGCCCCCTTCATTGTGTCTATTAGTTGAAATGGTGGGTTTTAAAAAAAAATTGTCATTTAGAATTTTCATCTCACTGCTTACCATTTTCAAAATTTAGTCTTACTAGCTTCACCAAGGGCAAGAAGGCATCAAGTATTAATTACAGAAGAGTTCATTTTCTTTTACTCTTTATTAATTGGGCCTATGTAAATTACATAAGTAGTTTTTTTAAAACACATCCTAATTATGAACTTCATAATTAGCTGCTTCTTAAAAACGGGATTATTCTTCAAAGGCATCCATAAGCTTTTTAAGTGATAGTTATTTGAGTGGTTTTATAAGATTAATATCCAGCATTATTTGTTACTTAGTATAACTTTCCCTAAATAAATGTTTCTCAGAACACTTTCGCTAATGTTTGACGTGGAAACTTTTACCTGAATCACTGTTATAGTTTTTTTTTAATAATTGTTGACATTTATTTTTTTAAATAAGTTTTTTATTGTGAAAATACTGTACAGAGGGGTTACAATCACATGAGCAAGGTAATGAGTACATTTCTTATCAAGTATTGTTGCCTCCTCCTTTGTTTTTCCCCTACCGTCCCTTGACACTTTTTATTTTGTTTATACTACCTTGCCAAAAATAGAAGACGTTACTCGGTATAGAAAGAGTGTTTGGCTTGTGTTTGAATGGGAGTGTCTTGCAGAAGCCACTATTTAAAATAGGCACATACAGTGTAGCACATATGTAAATAGCTGTGTCTTAAAAACAACCTCTAAACAGCCAAATTTAGTTCTATGTATTTGTAAAAGGAATAGCTTCAGAAACTCTCGTTCTCTGTTGGTGTAAGTCTCTAAGGGCATTCAAACCCAATATAAGCTCCTTGTGTTTGTAACTGTGGTCTAATACCCAAGTGGGCCCCTTTCTCTGGATACTGTCCCTTGCAACATACCTCTAAGTCATAGAAAGAATGTGGCTTTTGGAAGAGATCAATTTGCCTTGGATCATATGGGTGATTTTGTGAAATAACAGTTGACCTTTCAGAAGAGGGCAACTTCTTTTATATACTCAAGTATTTCATAACTTCCTGGGAAACTTTATTTAGGTAAAAATGGTCATCTTATTATTTTTCAAAAAGGTGTATTTTAATAATAATCTCACAATTTATAAACAGTCTGTGACCTGAATTTAAAAGTTGTTAGTGTCATGTCAAGGATCTTTTAAATTTTGCCACTACAGGATGTATCATTTCAAGTTTATTTTGCACAGCTAAGGAGTAGCAAAAGATGCCAATTAGCATGTTATCATGCTAATATTTACTGTATTAAACTGAAACTTAACACATGTTGAAAACCATACCATACTCAATTTAACTTTTAATTTCAAATTATGTACTTGTAAGAATAACTGGGAAAGACTGACTGGTAACTTAATTTTTTGTATGATTTTTCAGAATTGTCTTTTTTTTTTTAGAAGAATTCATTAAAATCCAAACCCTGCCATTTAATGTGTTATCTCCACCAGCATCAAAAGGAATCACTGCTTTAGGGTGTTATGTAATGCCTAGTGCCTTCTATTTACAGTGAAAAAGAGATTTTTGGGGAGGCATTTACGGTCATTACTAAAAAAATGAATTAAAGATCTTGGATTTTAAAATACTTGGATATCTTGTGTTATTTCAGAGTGAGTTTGGAAAAAGAAGAGTAATTGAACTTTCACTATATAAGATTAATTTTATTTCCTACCAAGATTCATTCTCTCTTTCTTTCCTTTCCCTCCCTCCCTCTCTCTCCTTCTCTCACTTTTGTTCCTTCTCTCTTTCTTTCCTTCTTTTTCTTTCTTTCTTTCCTTCCTTCCTTTCTTCCTCTCTCTCTCTCTCCCCCTCTCTCTCCTTTCCTCTCCCTTCTCCTCCCTTCCCAGCCCTCCCCTTCCCAATTCTCTCTTTTCCCTTGGCTTGAACTCAGGGGTGCTGTCCCTGAGCTCTCTTGCTCAAAGCTAGTGCTCTGCCTGAAAGGATCCATCACATCCATGCCAGGGGACCATGTGGAGGCAGGCAGGCAGGCACAGGAGAAAGATTATTACAAGGTTTATTACAAGGATCCATATTTGCCCCGGAGAGGGAGCACGTGGTAACCTCCACCATCTAGGTAGCAGCACAGTCTCTGGTAGGGGTGAGGTAGATGGGAACTTAGGTGAGTCTGGGTGGAGACACGGAGGGGCCAGCTGTGTGGTGGGAACTCAGGGCAGCGAGGAGCTCAGGTCTGGGTGGAGCTGAGGACCAAAGGTGGGCATAATGCTTACACTACCATCTTGAGCCAGAGTTCCATTACTGGTTTTTGAGTGATTAATTGGAGATAAGAATCTCACCAGGACTCTCCTGCCTGGACTGGCTTTGAACTGTGACACTCAGATCTCAGCCTCCTGAGTAGCTAGGATTACAGGTTGAACCACTGGAGCCCAGGCTAAATTTCTCTCTCTCTCTGTCTCTCTTTTTTTTTGTTGGTCATGAGGCTTGAACTCTGGGCCTGGGTGCTGTCCCTCAGCTCTTAAGCTCAAGGCAAGCGCTCTACCGCTTGAGCAACAGCACCACTTCTGGTTTTCTATTGGTTTATTGGAGATAAGAGTCTCGCGGACTTTCCTGCCTGGGCTGGCTTTGAACCAACATCCTCAGATCTCAAGCCTCCTGAGTAGCTAGGATTACAGGCATGAGCACAGGCGTCCAGCTAAATTCTCTTTTTTTTTGTCGGTCATGGGGCTTGAACTCTGGGTCTGGGCGCTGTCCCTCAGCTCTTCAGCTCAAGGCGAGCGCTCTACCACTTGAGCTACAGCGCCACTTCCGGTTTTCTGGTGGTTTATTGGAGATAGGAGTCTCACGGTCTCTCCTGCCTGGTCTGGCTTTTTGGACCGCGATCCTTAGATCTCAGCCTCCTGAGTAGCTAGGATTACAGGCATGAGCCACCAGCGCCCGGCTTAAATTCCCTTTTTAAAGTAAAGTTTTCCGGACTGGGAAGGTGGCTCAGTGGTAGAGCGCTTGCCTTGCATGCATGAGGTCCTGGGTTTAATTCCCCAGCACCAAATAAGCAAAAAGAAAAAAAAAGCTGGAAGTGGCACTGTGGCTCAAGTGGTAGAGTGCTAGCCTTGAGCTGAAGAGCTGCGGGACAGCGCCCAGGCCCAGAGTTCAGGCCCCACGACTGGACCCAAAAAAAAAAAAAAAAAAGTAAAGTTTTCCATTTTAAAGAATTTCTTCTTTAAAAGAAATAGCAAATACCTATGCTCTAGTAGAACACTTTACTATATTCAAGGCCTGGGTTTAATCCCAGAAAAGAAAGAAAAAAGGATCTTCAAAGTAGCTATATATCCTTTGGATTTTTATTTTATTTGTTAAAATATGATAATTGGATATTATTTGTTTTTGAAATTACTAAATGGTATCCTTCAAGAAATACGGTAAAATATTCATACATTTAAGAGATCCCATATCTTGAGTGCCAGGGGCTCATGTCTGTTAATTCTAGCAATTCAGGAGGATGAGAGCTGAGGATCATGGTTAGAATCCAGCCCCAGTAGGAAGGTCTGGAAGACTCTTCAATAAACAACCAGAAAGCCAGAAGTGGATCCATGGCTTAGGTGGTTGAGTTCAAGCCTTGAGTAGAAAAGCTAAGGGATAACGGTAGACCGAGTTCAACCCCCCAGTACCTAAGTAAAATAAAATAACAAAGTAATGGGGCTGGGAAGGTGGCTCAGTGGTAGAGCGCTTGCCTTGCATGCATGAGGCCCTGGGTTCGATTCTTCAGCACCACATAAGCAAAAAGAAAAAAGCCGGAAGTGGCGCTGTGGCTCAAGTGGTAGAGCGCTAGCCTTGAGCTGAAGAGCTGAGGGACAGCGCCCAGGCCCAGAGTTCAGGCCCCACGACCGGACCCCCCCTCCCCCAAAAAAGAAGGTCACCTATCACTTGTATACAAAATATTGTCATTTATTGGTTTGTACCTTCCTTCCTTGCACAAGACCAATAAAAACCTTGGTTAATGGAACCTTGGGATTTGTTGCTGGTGAAAGGCTACAGGTCCCCTGGTCCCCCAAATCTCAGTAGCATGGTCCGGTCTCTGGTTATAGGGTTGCTCCCAGGCATGGCATATTAAGGAGCACATGGCAGGTTGCAACACAAACAAACCTAATTTTCCCCAAACTGGTAGTTAGAGAAGGCAACAAGCTTGCCTATGGCTATTTATTTTCCTCTTTTAGACTAGGTCTTAGTATGTATACCAAACTTGAATTTGTAACCTTCCTCCTTGAGCCTCTATTCTCTGGGATTACACGTGGGCATCAGTACAGTTGGCTCTGTAGCTTACAATACTTTTAACTAAAATACATTAGCTCATATAATGACTAAGTTATCCTGAATACTTGTTGACATCTGTTCCAAGACATTACTTACATTATGAGGAAATCAGCATTTGCTAATAAAAACAAGTCCTCAGTTTTCCCCATTATGAGTTTAAAATAGATCAAAATACAGAATTATGATTTCTCAAATTTACCTTACATTTAACCAATTTATTGTATAAACAAATTTTAAGCTAGTAGTTGATTGATGAATAGGTTTGTTTGGCAACTCCAGCATTTCTAATGAACGATGTGTAGATGTTGAGACACAAGGAAAGTGGTGGTAGACTTCATCTGTATCTCTTGTGTTACTTCTGGTCTTTTAAGAGCCAGGCTTTCTCAGCTGTTTATACTTGAGTGCCATGCCTTTCTCCAAATTAAGATTATTTTTGTTACACAGGGGGTATGGTTCAAGTGGTTGTGTGTTTACCTAACAAGTAGAGGTTCTGAGTTCAATCTTTTTTCTTTTTTCTTTGGTCAGTTGTGGGGCTTGAACTCTGGGTTTGGGCGCTGTCCTTGTGCTCTTCAGCTCAAGGCAAGCACTCTACCGCTTGAGCCACAGCGTCACTTCTGGTTTTCTAGTGGTTTACTGGAGATAAGAGTCTCACGGACTTTGATTTTGCTGCTCTGGCTGGCTTTGAATGAATATCTTCAGATCTCAGCCTCCTGAGTAGCTAGGATTACAGGTGTGAACCACCGACCCCCCCCCCCCCCCCGGCTGAGTTCAATCTTTAGTACACTAAAAAAGAGTATGGTTGTCTCCTAATCATACATCTCATGTTTTACTAGGTTTGCCACTTGTTTCATTTTTGCCATCCCATTCTCTGTTATAATACTATTTCTGCCTAGCAATTAGAAAGCTAAACTTCATGGATCCATATTTTTCCCTGTTCCTCCTGTTTTATGACAGCCAGTATGAATATGTTGTAATGATATAAATTGCTTCGAGGTTGGTTGAAATACTTTTGGAAATTAGTAACTTTAAAATTCTAGAGTTGAGGGGCTGGGAAGGTGGCTCAGTGGTAGAGCGCTTGTCTTGCATGCCTGAGGCCCTGGGTTCGATTCCTCAGCACCACGTAAACAAAAAAGAAAAAAGCCGGAAGTGGCGCTGTGGCTCAAGTGGTAGAGTGCTAGCCTTGAGCTGAAGAGCTGAGGGACAGCGCCCAGGCCCAGAGT
>NW_012267228.1:24304909-24306338 GCF_000151885.1 Dipodomys ordii
TTTTTTTTTTTTTTTTGGTGCCAGTACTGAGCCTTAAACTCAGAGCCTGTTTACTGTCCCTCAGCTTTTTTACTCAGGGCTAGTTCTTTACCACTTGAGCTACAGCTCTACTTCAGGATTTTTGCAGGTTAATTGGAGATATGTCTCATGGACTTTTTTGCCTGGACTGGCTTTGACCCATGGTCTTCAGATCTCAGTCTCCTTAGTTGCTAGATTTATAGGTATGAGCCACCAGTGTCTTGCAAGAAGTTTATCGTTTGTTAAAAATTAGTTGCATTGCTTTCACAACTCTGTTAAAATTCCATTTTTCTCTGTGTATTTTATTTTTGCACTCCTACTCTTGTACAATGATACATACATGCATAAACACAAACACACACTTATGTGTGTATTACTGTACATCTGTATATATCTTGTATATATTATATATATCATATGATATATATAAAGTAATGTCACATATAATTTATATTTATATAATATATGATACATTTATAATATATGCAATATATATTATATGTATAATATATACTATATGTGGCCCAAATATATTTACTGGTAAATTCTACCAGACCTGGAGGGAAGAAATAATACTAACTAGACACAGTTTTTTAAAAACTCATCTATTAGGCTTAACATCAAATTCAGATAAAGACTAAAGAAATACATAAAGTACCACATACTAATGTAGCTCATACTTACAGAAGCAAATTACAAACAAAATTTTAACAAGTCTAGAAGTATATATATCATATATATGTATACCACATATATACCATATACATGCAATTATATATTAATATATTAATACATGGTATATAAAATTATGTAGAATAATTATATATTATAAAATTATGTTGTATTTTATATAATATAGAATGTATTCATATATTATGTAGTATATATAAAATATGTATGTAATTTATACAATGTCATATACCATATTTGTGGTATATTTTACATAGCATATATTATAAACTATGTATTATACCACATATTATATATTATATACTATATAGTATACACTACAATATATACCATATGGTATATAATAAATATACAAATATAAATAATAATAAACATGTAATAATACAACACACACACACACACACACACACATATATATATATATATATATATATACCATAATTATATAATATACCATATGGTCTTGATCACTATAGCTTTCTTTTTTCTTTTTGGGTCTGGTTGGGGGACCTGAACTCTGGGCCTGGGCACTGTCTCTCAGCTCTTCAGCTCAAGGTTAGTGCTCTACCATTACAGCCACAGCACCACTTCCAGCTTTTTCTTTTTTTCTTTTTTTTTTTTTGTCGGTCATGAGGCTTGAACTCTGGGCCTGGGTGCTGTCCCTCAGCTCTTCAGCTCAAGGCTAGCACTCTACCACTTGAGCCACAGTGCCACTTCCAGC
>NW_012267228.1:24313648-24366534 GCF_000151885.1 Dipodomys ordii
CACTTGAGCCACAGCGCCACTTCCGGCTTTTTTCTTTTTGCTTATGTGGTGCTGAGGAATCGAACCCAGGGCCTCGAGCATGCAAGGCAAGCGCTCTGCCACTGAGCCACCTTCCCAGCCCCTGTTTTTATTTTTAAATTTTTGTTATTTGTGTTTGGGTGTGTGCTGGTCCTGGGACTTGAACTTAGGGTCTATGCACTGTCCTTGAGATTTTTTACTCAACTGTAGTACTCTACCACTTGAGACACAGCTCCACTTTCAGCTTTTGTGTGGATGTAAAAGTTTTAGGGACTTTCCTGCCCTGGCTGGCTTTCAACCTGATTCTTCAGAACTTAGTCTACCCAGTAGTTGGGATTAGAGACATGAGCCCTGGGTGCACAGCGATCATAGCATTTTTAAAGGGAGGAGGCTTTTTTCTTCTTTATATAAAGACTAAAAGATACAAGAGAAGCAAACTTTTCAGGGATAATGGTTATGGCGAGCATACATAAATAGACTCGTTAAATGCACACTGCATGTACAACTATTAAAAAAAAAGCAATCTAGCCTGCATGGCTTGGTGGGTGGGATTACTTCTGTAATTGCAGCTACTTTGGAGATGGGGATAGGAGGATGAAGATCCATCTAAAATCCCACAAGCGCCTACTCAAAAAATTGGAACTAGAAAGACTGGGGTCATGACCTCACAAGTCTGAGGTCTCGCCTTCAGTTCGAGGCCAGCCTGTCTGAAGACCGTAAGGGGTGGGCCGTGGAGACCGCGTGCTTGCTCCTCAGCCCCGGCACGGTCGACGGAAAAGACTCGGACTCCCGTCTCGACACGGAACTGGGGCCTGGGGCTTGGCATCTTAACAAGGCGCAGACAGGTGTGTCTTAACCACCATCTTCCCGGAAGGCAGAGCCCATCTTCACCTCTCCGTAAGGGGAAGGTCCGGTCACGGGCGGAGAACCCGCGTCTTCCCAGGGTCGGGATCGGAAAAGCCCCGGCGGACGCAGCAATGAACGAACCCCAGGCGCTCCTCGCCATCCCGGAAGGAAGGCCTCGAACCCACAACGCCTTCCTCCGGGCGGCGGCGCAGCACTACGACCGTAAACTCAAAGGGAAGAAGGACCGACGTGTCCACCACCCAACCCATCAGGGACCTTTTGCCACCCCGGAAGTAGGGACGACGGGCCCTCACCGCCTCTAACTCGACGGAAGCTTCTCGCTTTGAGCTTGATTGAAGGCAACAAAGCGAGGCATCATGGGATTCGCTCGTCTCTCAATACGCATGCGCCAATAGCTCTCCACCAGCTCCAGGAAGTGACGGCGGCGAGAGATACACGTCAGCGAAGCCGGCCAATCCCCTGTATGCGCAGGCGCAGGCCCTGGCAGCACCGGAAGCGCAGGGGGGTGGGGCGGCGTCGACGCGAATCTGTCCGCGTTGGAACGGGCGGGCCTCTGCTCGAGTCCCCGAGGCCGCCGTGTGACGTGGCACAGCAGGGCTCTTAACGCCTGGGCTGGGGCCGCCGCGCCAGTCGCCGAGCAGGTCCTTGCCCCGCTAACTCCGCTCCGGGATCTTCGTTCTCGACGCGCCGGCCTGCGAGCGGTCCAGCCGCTGGCTTTCTCCTCAGCTCTTTCTCTCCCCTTCCGCTCCTTTTATCGTGAGCGCGAGAGGAGAAGGCCCTCGGCCGCCCGGACCCCTTCTTGTGCCCATCGCCAAGTGCCACCACCGCCATGGGCCTCACCATCTCCTCCCTCTTCTCCCGCCTGTTCGGCAAGAAACAGATGCGCATTCTGATGGGTGAGTGAGGGGCTGGGAAGCGGAGGAGGGCCGGGTCT
Organism: Dipodomys ordii; assembly: GCF_000151885.1. Classification (NCBI taxonomy): domain Eukaryota; kingdom Metazoa; phylum Chordata; class Mammalia; order Rodentia; family Heteromyidae; genus Dipodomys; species Dipodomys ordii. Next base: position 24,315,468 of record NW_012267228.1, read on the forward strand.
CTAGCGCGGGGGGCGGGGGACCCCTGTTTTTGTCCTCCGCCGGCCGCGGTGGGGGAGGGGCCGAGGCTCCTGGAGGGGGAACAATGGGGGCGCGGGGTGGGCGACCGCCCCGACGGCCGCCCGAGCGCCGGGCAGGGCTTCCTTTCTCCGCGCGCGGCTTTCCCTCCTTGACCCGAGTGAAGGCCGGGGAACCTGGGGTGGAGGTGGAAGGCCCCCGTGAGGGTGCGAGCCTCAGCCCGAGTGTGGGCGGCGGTCGGAGGGAGGCTGGCGACGCGAGCCCCCCCTCCCCTCGGTGTACGCTCCGTGCACTCCACGTCGGTATGTGAGCGCGGGGCCGTGGCCAGCAGCGGCCGCCCGGACAGGAAGTGGCCAGGCCTGTGTCGTGGCGAGGCAGCACCCGAGCTCTGCGGACTCCGGAGTCCTCGAGTGCTCCTTCTGCTGAACGGCCTCGCTGTGCGCTTGTCTTCATTGTTTTCACTTTTGTTATTTACGAGCTCGTCCCGTGAAGACGTGATCACGTCTCCGTTTCTTTTAGCCGTTTTCAAGAACTCTGAAATACATTGGACCGATGCAAGGTTTTTGTGCATTTGGTCGAAAGTTTCATTTAAAAACTTTGAGAAAACGAGTGTTTTACAAACCTAGAATTTTCAACACCTGAACGGAACAATTTCAGGGTAGCACGATCAAATATTAACTAGAGTTGTTTAATCTTTCCAAAAGTAGAACGGTTTAAAAAAGCTGTTTTCAAGGCCCCCTCCTCTTTTTGCCAGCTCAGGCGAAGTCGCTTCTTTTTTTTTTAATTTTTTGAAGTCACCTCTTTAATGCTGTATTCTTTCCTCACCGCTGAGCTGCATGGATCTGAAAAAAGAACCCCTCTTAACTTTCACCATTGAAACTTGTGTATTAGCTTGTTTTCTAGAGAATGAGGATAAAAGGGTTTATTTTTGGACTTGACTATCGTCAAAAGGAAGCTTCCATAATATTTCACAGTATAAGAAGAGCATGATTATACACATTTGGGTCTTGTTACATTTCATGATTCATGCACAACATTCATGACGATTCAAAATGTTTTATCTCTCAAAGTTTTCGATTTCTGCTGTTAAAGATGGCAGAATTATTTTAGGCAGGCAGTCCTGTTATTTAAGCTTTAAGCAGCTAAAAATTTGCAGTCTGAAAAAGGACGTTAAGTCAATGGGAGGACTTTGGACTGTGAAAAATGAATTTCCAACAAGTTTCTTAGAGTTTAACCAGTACATGATTGTGTTCCTCAAGAAACGTATATGAATCTTTTAAGATTTATTGCAAATGAATGGTTATTTTCATAGTCTCCTGTGATGGCTAAAATCTTTAAGGGGGATGAAAGTGAGGCTGTGTGTGTGTATGTGTGTGTGATGCTATAAACATCTTCCTATATTTACTATGTGAGGGAAACTTCCCTGTCCTTCCCTAACAATAGTTGGGAAAAAAATGGATGAGGACAAATATATAGCTTTCTCCATTTGTGTAAGAATAGAAGTTGTGCTTGTTCATTTTAAGTCAGGTATTTTATTACTTGGATTTGCTGTTCTTATTTATCACTTTAATTCAAAGTAGTCACTTTTCTCCTTGTTTGCTAACTTACAGGAAGTGTAAACCTGATGGTGTGTATGTGCATGTACAGGGAAAAGTGATTGTGAAGTTTGGTAATTATTAGATTTTTAAAAATGTGGCCTTATGAAAGACAGCATAAATTATAGATGAATATCTGCCCCATTCAAGTATTGGAGCTACAATCCATTCATGATTCTTTCACAAAGATAAGTCAAAATTGCCTCAGATTTCCTCTGTGAGAAGGACAGAATGATTTTATTCCTTCTGATTGATAGGTAAGTGCTCCATCCCTGAGCTACAGTACTAGTCCAGAATAATCCCTCCCACCCCCAGATTTCATGAGTGTGCCTCTGTTTTCTTCTAAAACTAAGACAAAAATCTATTCTTTGTCTTCTTTAATAGATTTTTTTTTCAGACTTTAGGGTTTCTTTCTTTTTTTGGTCCCGGGGATTGACCCTAAGAATATTTCCAGTGCGAAGTACATACACTTCTGATGTTTTACCTCTGGCCTTTTAACTATTTTAACGTGTATTAATTAAGAGGAGCATTAGCGAATATATCTGGTTTGCTGAAATGGAGAAATACATTTAGTTCCTGCCCTAGCTTCTCTCCTAAAGTGATTAAAAAAGGTGGTGTTACATGTGACTGATAGTTAATCATAATTAGAAAAAAAATAAAAATTAAAAATCTTTTCAATGATTAATCAACAGAAATTATGTAATTATTTAGAAAGGGAAATGATGCTGAGTTTAAATACAAGGACAACCAGTTTTCATCTTAAGAGTTCTCATGTAGCCCTTTAGAAAACAATAGCTGTTCTGATTATCTTAAATGAGGTCCTTGTCTGAGTCTGAGATAAGATATACTTTTGGCAAGTGGATTCTTAAATTCTGCTTTGTGAAAACTACTAATATGTTTTGCGGAAGAGTTACAAATGATACCCTCTTGCCTGTAAAGCTGAACAGTGTTGCTTTCTGAAAATTAGTTGATACCAGTGAACTTCTGTATTGTCCTTATTGCTATGGTTTTGGGTCCAGAGAGGTTCAAGAAGAAACTGCTATTTGCCAACTTTAAAAATGCCAATATTTTAAGGGTAATTTCAAGCTTAACTGGTTTTATTTTTTCCCTTAGTATATATTTTGTAGATCCATTTATTAAATAGTTTTCATCTTGATTCTAAAAGGACCTTTTGTGAAATATAGATGTGAAAAGAATAAGGTAATAATTACTTGCATTATACTATTTCACTATTTTGTCCTATTGTCAACTTTTTAGTAGTTTTTCCTCTAGAATTGTAGTTGTGATAATAGTATGGTATTTAAACTTCAAGCATGTTTTTATACCATTTTATTGAAAAGATAATTGCCAGACTTTTTTTTCTTAAATAGTCCTTTGATTAGTTACATGAATATAGTAAATAATGAAAAAGACACAATAATCAAGTTTGTGTCATTAGAAACTGAGAGATGGATCCTCTTGAATTCCTACACGATAGCCTGTCAGAGACATTAATAGTTTGCTGCAAATTAACTCACTGGTAAAAGTAGAAATGTTTCTAAACTGTTGGATAAAAGCAAAACCTAAACTCATTACTTTATCTAAACCTGTTAACTTCAGTTTCATTTTGGGTGTTCAAACTTCTGAGGAATTATATTAAGATAAGTATGGCCTGCAGAAAAAAATGTAAAATGTTTTATGGGAATTTGATCAGTGATATACAGAGAAGCCACACTTTATTTTTTGTGGTCATGGGGCTTGAACTCTGGGCCTGGGTGCTGTCCCTCAGCTCTTCAGCTCAAGGTGAGCACTCTTACCACTTGAGCTACAGAACCACTTCTGGTTTTCTTGTGGTTAATTGGAGATAAGAGTCTCATGGCCTTTCCTGCCCCACGCTTGCTTCAAACTGCAATCCTCAGATCTCAGCCTCCTGAGTAGCTAGGATTATGGGTGTTTGCCTCCGGCACCCAGCTATTTTATTTTATATTTTGTTGATTGTGGGGCTTGAATTCCTGGTCTGGTGTTGTCCTTGAGCTCTTCAGCTCAAGGTGAGCACTCTACCTCTTGAGCCACAGTGCCACTTCCTGTTTTTTGGTAGTTAATTGGAGATAAGTGTCTCTTGGGCTGGCTTTGAACCAGGATCTTCAGATCTCAGCCTCACGACTAGCTAGGATTATAGGCTTGAGCCACCCGCACCTGGCTCTAGAAGCCACATTTTAAGAGGTCGAATTGGGAATATTTATTTAAATTCTGGCATCTGCAAGATAGCAAGATCTGCAAGATAGTGTAGAAATACTACTTGAGAGGCATCAAATTTAGGATTGTTTTGTTTCAGTTAAGAAACTGAAAACCTTAGGGCTGGGAATGTGGCTTAGTGGTAGAGTGCTTGCCTAGTATGCCTGAAGCCCTGGATTCAGTTCCTCAGTACCACATAAACAGAAAAAGCTCAAGTGGTAGAATGCTATCCTTGAGCAAAAGAAGCTTAGGGACGGTGCACAGTCCCTGAACTGAAGCTCCAAGATTGGTTAAAAAAAAAAAACCCGAAAAACTTAGTTTACATACCATAAAGTGTACCCTAAATGTACTATATACATACACATATGTATATTATGTATATATTTACAAAGTTACATGAAAATCACCACTGTTTTCTAGAATATTTACAACTTTGTCAAGAAGTCTTATAACTCTTTAGCAGTTACTTTTAGCAAATAATCTACTTGGTACTTTGGGTTTGTCTATTCTGGACATTTGATTTAATATATAGTTTAATGTGTGAATTTTTACTTGGTATGTTTTCTAAATTCTATTTTATGGGGGATAATAATTACATTTTATGGATAATAGCATATTTTGTTTATTCAGTCACCAGTTAATGGAGATTGTGTTCTTTTTTTCTGCTTTTTGGATCTCATGAATAATCCCATGGTGAACATTTGTGAACAAGGTTTTGTGTGAGCATGTGTTTTTAATTGTACTGAGAAAATAAATAATTAGGAATGGAATGAATGGGTCTTATGGCATTGTGTTTAACATGTTGAGGATCTGACAAGCTATTTTCCAATGTGGCTGTAATGTTTTACATTAGCTACTGGTTGGTGCCTGGCTGAAATTAAGAAATATGTTTTCAGGTTGTTTTAGAAAAATTGAATGCTGAAGGAACTTTAGGGGATATAGCTCAGTGGGAGAGTACTTGTCTACTATGGGTGAACTTTACGGTTCCACCTCCAGCACTGAAAAACAAAGGAAAATCTGTCATTTTACTCATCTGAAAACCATTTTTTTCTTCTTTTTTTTTCCTTTTTCAAGGTTGAGGTAATTGCATTTGGTTTTTCACTTTCTGCACTCCAGTAGTTTGGTAGATATTCTCTTTACACATTTGCAAAGATGATTCATTCAGGTGGTTTTGCTCAGAGTATAGACCTACTTAAGGAAAACAGGTAGTTATTCCAATATGTCTGAAGACATTGGCTTGTTTGTTCAGTGGGAGGGAAGAACACACTGGGCTGTACAGATTAGTCTTATCTGGGCTGGTTGAGAATTGGTATGGTCTTTCGTTGTAGAAAGAAATCTCATTGCCAAACATTGCAACATTAAGGAAATACATGCTTAAGAAATGACTATAAAGAGGCACAAAATTGTTAGACCAACTCTTTCAAACAGTGAGTTTTAAGTGATGGTGGTTATATAGATAGCTTTTTGGTAGTAAGCTTTTTGGAGATAAGAAAGACTCTTAGAGACTTTCCTGCCAAGACTGGCATGGAACCTTGAGCCTCAGAACTCAGAGGCTACTCAGCCTCTTGAGTAGCTAGTATTACAGGTAAGAGCCAGTGCCACCTAGCAGAGATAGCTTTTATGGGGCCATGAGACATTGAATCTTGCTCTATAATTTGTTGATGCTTAAAAGAGATTTCTGGTTATATTATTTATAAATGCTTCCTTTAAAAAATGAAGAATCTGTAGAGGTAGCTCAGTGATAGAGCTCTTGTCTAGTGCATATGCTCTAAAGCAATGCAGAAAAAAAAGTAAGACAGAGACCCTAAAGCAGTAATTTTCAGAAAGATGCGTTACAAAATGTAACCAGCCCAATATATATATATTTTTGCTTATGTGGTGCTGAGGAATCGAACCCAGGGCCTCAGGTATGCAAGGCAAGCGCTCTACCACTGAGCCACCTTCCCAGCCCCGTCTAGCCCAATATTTTTTTTTTTTGGGTCCGGTCGTGGGGCCTGAACTCTGGGCCTGGGCGCTGTCCCTCAGCTCTTCAGCCCAAGGCTAGCACTCTACCACTTGAGCCACAGCGCCACTTCTGGCTTTTTCCTTTTTGCTTATGTGGTGCTGAGGAATCGAACCCAGGGCCTCAGGCATGCAAGGCAAGTGCTCTACCACTGAGCCACCTTCCCAGCCCTAGCCCAATATTTTGATAAAAGAAATGCACTTGAATTTTTTGTAAATGAAAGAAATACATATCTAATTGGTAAAATTCTTTCAATAGAGTATTGAACTATTAGGATGCATCCAAGGGCTGATGTTTAGCTCAGTTCTGTTCAAGCAGGGATAGAATTTATTTAAAGAAAATATGGAATCCTGACATTCTTTTCTGTAAAGTAGTTATGTAAGCATGATTTGTCTTGGATTTCTTCCATGCTTTGTCAATATATTTGGATTTGTGTTGTTTTTAACTGGTGATGTGATGTTTTGATCATCTACTGGTGCCATCTGAAAACCTGACTCAAGTGAGTTTGTTTTGTTTTCCTCATTAGCATCTCACTTTGCATTCTGACTTGGTTTACTTAAAAATTTGATAAGAATCAACATAGGTTTTTATACTCTGAGGAGATGTAGCCCTGTAGAATGAAAGATGTGATTTTTCTTTTGCCCTAATCACCTTTTCTTTTCGGTATTTCTCTGAACATCTTAACAGTGATTTATTTTGATATATAGCAAAGTTAGAGAGAAATGGAAGAGAACTGTTTCTTGTTCCCAAGGGAATTAAAAGACTCCTGCTTTTTTTTTTTTTTTTTGCCTGTTGTGGGGCTTAAACTGTGGGACTAGGTTGCTCAAAGGTAGTGTTCTCCAACTTGAGCCATAGCTCCATGTCTGACTTTTTAAATGATTAATTGGATAAGAGTCTCATGGACTTCCCTGCCCATACTTGCTTTGAACCACAATCCTTATTAGATCTTAGCCTACTGAATAGCTAGAATTGCCAGGTAGGAGCCTCCGGTGTTTGGTGACTCCTGAATTTTTAAATTATTTTTTTGCTGATACTCAGACTTGAATTCAAAGCCTTGCACTTCCGTGATTTTTTTTTGGGGGGGGGCAGTTGTGGGGCTTGAACTTTGGGCCTGGGCGCTGTCCCTGAGCTCTTCAGCTCAAGGCTAGCACTCTACCACTTGAGCCACAGTGCCACTTCCAGTTTTCTGGTGGTTAATTGGAGATAAGAGTCTCATGGACTTTCCTGCATGGGCTGGCTTTGAACTGTGATCCTCAGGTCTCAGCCTTCTGAGTAGCTAGGATTACAGGTGTGAGCCACCAGGCGCCTGGCTTCAAAGCCCTTTCAATTGTTTTTTTCTGTTCACACTTATCACTCTACCACTTGAGCCATGCCTATCATCCTGCATTTTGTTTTTGTTGGTTATTAGAGATAATCTCTTTAGACTTTCATCTCCCCAGTCTGCTTTTGAACCTTGGTCCTTAAAGTCTTAGCTTTTTAAGTGGCTAGTATTACAGATGTGAGCTGCCAGTACCCAGCTTCATTTTTTTTCTGTATTTTTGCTAGATATCATACTCTGAAGTATATTTTTGTATTTTTTTCAAATTATGTTTTTTGATTTTTTTTTCTGTGGCAGTGTTGGGGAATCAAACCCAGGATGTTATAACTGCTTTCTTTGCTTTCCCTTTTTCTCTTCTTTTTAAAAATTATTTTATTATTCTTAAGTAGTTGTGCAGATTCCTTGGTTGCCATTAAACAAAGCAGTTTATGAAAACAGTGCATCTTGATCAATGTCACTCATTCCTTTTTCTTTTTTAGCAGTATTGGTCATTGAACCCAGGGCCTCATGCTAGCTAGGAAAGTGCTCTACCACTTGAATTACAACACCCAGTTTTTCTTATGCTCATGAATGAGGGCTTTGGAGTAGACTAGTGCTTATAATAGTATTTTGGAAAGAATAATCCTGTATCTTCATATAAAGAAGTAAGAGGGAACAGGGCTTGATTGAAATCACAGGAAAAATAATCATTTATTTAAGAAAAAAATTAACTGGTTGCTGGTGACTCACGCCTGTGATCCTAGCAACTCAGGAGGCTGAGGTCTTTAAGGATCGCAGTTCAAAGCCAGCCCAGGCAGAAAAGTCAGTGAGACTCTATCTCCAATAAACTGCACAGAAAAAGCTGGAAGTGGCACCAAGTTTCCAGTGATCAAGTGCTAGACTTGAGCAAAAGAAACTCAGGGACAGCGCCAGTGCCCCAAGTTTATGCTCCAGGACTGGCAGGAAAAAAAAAAAAAGACAAAAAGTTTTATATACAGTGCATTGCGCACTGTCAGGTCTGAGGGCCTTTTCTGTTCTTACTAAAAGGAGTGCCAACCTTCACCTTTCATACAGTACCTCCAGAGAGATCTTAAAGCCACCCTTCATAGGATATAAAGTAGAAAAGACTGCTACATTGGTGAAGGAGTCTGACTTTCTTATAGCTTTCTGTTCTCATTTGTACTGATAAAAGTTAAACTTACTTGCATAGGAATATAAACTAGATAAGTGTTCTCAGTTCCTTTTAAAGCTTGTTAGCATTGCTTTCATGTATTAAGTCATACTTTTAAGAGGGTGTCTGCTTAAGTCAATTCTCAGTTGAAGGAGGCTGAGATCTGAGGATCACCATTTGAAGACAACAACCAGAACACTAAAGTCTGTGACACTTACTTCCAGTTAACCAGCAGAAAACCAGAAGTGGAGGTGTGGCTCAAGTGGTAGAGTGCCAGCCTTGAGTGAAAATGCTAAGCAAGAAATTGAAAGGTTCTGAGTTCAAGCCACAGTATCAACAAAACAAAACTCAGTTGAACTGGTTTTAACTTTAACAAGTGTGATAAAACTAAATGTAAGCGGTTAAATGTGATATCCTTTAAAAAGTGATTAATTCAAGAAGGACCTAGCATTCTGTAGATTATACAGTCATATTAAAAGTACTTAATTTGTTATTCACTATGGCTGTAATAAAGAACCTGCCCTGCTCTTTTTTTTTTTTGCTCCAGAGATAAATACATTTCTTCCTAATACTTCTCTGCTTCAAATAAGTTACTTTAAAAATTAAGACATTTAAAATGGAGAAGAATATGGTAGAATCATTTTTACAAAACATCAACTAGGCTTGTGTTTCTACTTCTCTACAGTTGATGTTAAATGGATTTCGATAGGGGAAGATTTTTTTTTTTTTTTACTATCATTGTAACATGCATAAGCCATAGTTACATTTTTCCTTTAGCATCAAGACCATTTACTTAGTTTGCTATGTACATAAAAGGAAGATTAGCACTGGAGGCATGGCTCAAGTGGTAAGGCACTTGCCTCACAAATGCAAGACACTGAATTCAAACCTCATACTGTTACAGATAATGACTGAATAAATATATAAATAAATGGAGAATTAAGTGTAGGATTCATTTGCTTTAGGTGTTTGTTCTCTGATTCACTTTCTGTTGTGTTAAAATTAGTGGTATTTCATAGATTTAGTACAACTTGAGATGGGAGTGATCTTAACCTAATCCTTTGTTTTTATGGCCATTTTTTCTCAGGTCTAGGGGTGAGGCCCTTTGGCTGAGATCAAGTGTATAGTGTGTATCTAACATGAGCAAGGACCTGGGGGCTTGTACTACATGTACTACACATGTACACATTAATTGAATAAACAAGGCACTGAACTAATTTGTGGCAACACTAGAGATTAGAGCCTGAATCTTTTCCTTCTCCATTAGTATACGTTGTTTAGATCTAGAAGGAAAAATGGAAAAGCCTTCATGTAGGAAGTATTTCCGTGGGGAATCAGAAATAAAAGAATTTCATTTTTAACTTGTATTTGTACTGCAGGCAGACAACTTTTAGTTTAAAACTATCAATTACTGTAAAATTTTTTCCTATGTAAACTTTGGTCCAAATTTTAAATCTCTATAATATCTTCTTCTAGTTGGATTGGATGCTGCTGGTAAAACGACCATTCTGTATAAACTGAAGTTAGGAGAGATAGTCACCACCATTCCTACCATTGGTAAGAAATGTACAGGCTTTATAAATAAATATAATAAAAATAGATGTTAATAAAAATTGACAATTTGAATTTGGGTTATTGTTAAGCTTGTTCATTATCTTAGTAAACCTTAAAAAGAAACTGTTCTAGGAAAATCATAAAAAGGTTTATTTTCACAATGAATTATTATGCACAATGGTCATTATTATTTTTTTTGTTTTCCCTTAGGTTTTAATGTAGAAACAGTAGAATATAAGAACATTTGTTTCACAGTATGGGATGTTGGTGGTCAAGATAAAATTAGGCCTCTCTGGAGGCATTACTTCCAGAATACCCAGGTAAGGAGTGTTAATACAGCTTTTTATAATTTTTCTTTATGGATTTTATTCTTCGTTTCATATTAATATTTAGCATTGACTTGGATGTTAATGTTTATTATACGAGCTCTCATTCTTTTCACTGCTCCCCTATATTATTTAGAAAGAGTTGAATAGTCATCCTTGTAAGATTTTGGAAGATGAAGTGTGATGGGTACTAAAAGAATTAATTAGGTGGTACTGGGTTTGTTGGCCCATGCCTAGAATCTCTGGACTGGGAAGGCTAAGGCATTTGGATGATATATTCCAGGTTAGTGTTGTCCTAGTGTTAAGACTTAGTTTAATGGGGCTGGGAAGGTGGCTCAGTGGTAGAGCACTTGCCTTGCATGCCTGAGGCCCTGCGTTCGATTCCTCAGCACCACATAAGCAAAAAGAAAAAAGCAGGAAGTGGCGCTGTGGCTCAAGTGGTAGAGCGCTAGCCTTGAGCTGAAGAGCTGAGGGACAGCACCCAGGCCCAGAGTTGAGGCCCCATGACCGGACCAAAAAAAAAAAAAGACTTAGTTTAAAAAAAAGAAAGAAAGAATTGGGCACATCTGTTATACCTGTAGCCCCACCTACTCAGGAGGTAGATATTTTGGAAGCATCATGGTTTAAAGCTTAGCCTGGGTAAAAAGTAATTTAGAAAGTAACTTTCTGACTATAGACATTTGCAATGTATTTAAAATAGTGATAGACCTTGATTTAGCCTAGTTAAATTTATTTTATTTGAAAATACATTAAGGTGAATTTCTGTATGGTTGTAAGATATTATTATCTAGTATATACAGTAGGGGTATAAAACAGACCTTAGTGATCCTGCATGTTTGGCGTCCTCTAGTTAGGCTGTATATTAGAACTACATGGGGAACTTCAAAAATCCCATACCCCCAAGCATAACCAAAGACCATGTGAATCAGAAACTCTGGGCATGTAAAGTCAAATACCATAGTGTTTCTCACTTCAGTGTGTGTATGTACGACTTGGGCATTTATTAAAAATAGAGCTTGATTCAGTTGGGCATGGCTAAGGCCTGAGAGTCTGTACTCCAGCAAGTTCTCTGATGGAGCTGATACTGGGATCTTACAATAGCAACCCTATTATTGTTAGGCTTTAGGGAGGCCTCTCTTGTATTGTGAGCTGTTTTACATCATCCTCATCCATCGTTACTAGATGCCAGCAGCTGTTATTCCCAACCTACTTGTTTGGGCAAAATTACTTCCTGTTGAGAACAATTGTTGGTCAACTGTTTCTGAGGAAACTGAAGCTTGTAATGACTTTGGGAAAGGCGTGTTTTTTCTGGGTTACCTGGCCTCAGTTCTGGTGTCTTTTTCTACCACACCAGAGATTACTTATCAGTTTTTGTTTACTATTAAAGTCAACAGCTTACTAAACACTTGATGTATTTGAGATTTTCAATGTTCTACTTGTTCTCCAATACTTCAGATTTTGAGTATAATAGAAGTACATTTGTCACCAGGTGACAGTGAATACACTAGTTGAATGTCTGGTTAAAGTTAAATATATTAAAAATGAGAATGTTTATGTCCATTAACATTGCTTCATTAGAAAAGAGATTTTGATATATGAGTTTCTACTAAAAAAATCTTTATTATGAAAATAGAGACTAGTGCAAAAAATTCCTCAGTTATTATGGGTAGGCAGTATCTAACCAATACGCTTATCTCTAATATGCCCACCTTTCTGGATTATAAACAAAAGCACAAAACAATTTGTTAAGTGGTTAATAACAAGTCTTAAGTTGAAAAATGCTATTTAATAAATTGCTTTAGTATAAAAATAAATTTTAATAAAACTGATGTTAATCTTTAATCTGTTGTTGGTTTTCTGGTTGAGAGTTTTCTATTGTTCCATTTGAAAGATTTTCAGAAAAGCCTTAATTCACCTACTATCTCCTACTTCCATCTCTTGTAGTACAGCATTCTAATATTTGTTAATATTGTTAAAGTTGTTACTATCTTTTTGTTAAGAATTTTTTTATTTGATCAAGTGAACCTTGAGATACTTTGCTTAGGAAAATCACTTGGTTTTTCTGATTACAGAACTGGCAGCAACATTCTGAAGTAAGGCTGGTTTTCTTCCATAATAATATATATGAAAAAAAATAATATATGAAACTATTGATGTACATAAAGCCTTGCAGTTGTTTTTTAACACTTTGTTCATATCTTTTCCTGAATGAATTACATAGTTCATGGTACTTTAGGCTAGCTTGTTGATTTTTTTCTTTTGTCTTCACTTAGTAGCTGTTTTGCTACTTAAATTTATCTATACTTAAATACAGTAGAGATAAGAAAAGGGAAAAATTATCATTCTTAGTATAATGGAGAAAAGTAATGAGTGAGATTCGTTTTTTTTTTTTTTTAGATTTGAAACAGTTAAAATCACACAGTGCTCAAATCAGTTTTAAATAATTGTCATTTTGACTTTTAAAGAGATGTTTTCTACCCAATGCCTTTCTTTGATATTATCTACCATTAGTATATTTCATATTTATTGTGTCCTTTAATTTTAACTTATATAAATTTATTGAAAAAAACTTTTCCCTAGGGTCTTATTTTTGTGGTAGACAGCAATGATCGCGAAAGAATTCAGGAAGGAGCAGATGTGTTGCAAAAAATGGTAAGTATATATTTTAAACTTATTATTTTCAAGATGTGTTTTTCTAAGGTAGGCACCAGTGGCTCATACTTGAAATCCTTAGCTATTTTGGAGGATGATTTAGGGAGGAGCCTAGTTCCAGGCCAGCCCATGCAAAAAAGTTTGAGACTACTTCGCAACCAGTAGTAGCGCGATATATTGGCTCAAGCCTATCATCCTTGCCTTAAGAGAAATGGGCATAGGAGGATCTTGGCCAAGAATGTGCCTGGGCAGAAGTGATATTCTGTTTCAAAAATAATCTGCAAAAAAAGGCTGGAGGTGTGGCTCAATGGTTGTGCACCCTGTTAGCAAGCATGTGGCTTGCTAACTCCAGCATATCAAAAGAGGAAAAAAAGATTGTTTTTCTCAGTAATAATGGTGGAGGATAGTAGTTGATAAATATTTTCAGGGGAAGAAGCTATTTCATTCATGGATTATTATTTTTTCTTTTTTTTTGCCAGTCCTGGGGCTTGAGCTCAGTGCTTGGGCACTTTCTCTGAGCTTCTTTTGCTTAAAGCTATTACTCTACTAGTTGAGCTACAATGCCAATTTGCCTTTTCTGTTTATGTGGTACTGAGGAATTGAACCCAGTTCTTCATGCATGCTAGGGAAGCACTCTTCTGCTAACCCATATTCCCAGTCCAATATTCATGGGTTCTTAAGAATGTACATAAGTCTTCTATTTATTTAATTGGTGCCAGAGCTGGAGCTTGATAAACAGATGATTTACCACCCATATCTGCTTAGCAACACATCAGCCTCTTTAATATAGAGCTTCTAAAAGACATTATACAGAGTAAGTCTAGAATAAACCAATCCCGTCTTTTTAGACTGTTCCCCGAGTAATTTTGTTATGTATCTCTGATTAAGGTAGTCTGATATAGTCCAGTCCCTTATTTATATTTTACAAATAGAAAATTTATAGTATTTTTTACCTGTAATCCTAGTTCAAAGATGGTTCCAAAGGCCTAGGGTTCAGTTTTCTTAATGATGTGCTTATAATCACTTAGAACGTGTTTTGTAATAGCAAATAATTCTGTCAGAAAGTAGTGATGATTTCATCAACTGGCACTTTAGCCTTGTCATATATTGAATTCCTTTTTTTTTTTTTTTTTTTGGGTCTGGTTGTGGGGCCTGAACTCTGGGCCTGGGCGCTGTCCCTCCTATTTTTTTATATTTTGAGATATTCAAAATTATACCATAAATATCACTCATTGAAAATGTGCAGTTCATTAGTTTTTAGTAAACAAAAGTTTTATAGTCATCACCACAATTTAATACTAAAATTTTTATTTCCCCCCAAAAGAAATCTTGGAACTATTAGCAGTCATTCCTCCATTCTACACACCACTGACCTTTAAGCTAGTACTTGTCTCACTAAAATAATTTAATCTTGATTTTATAGGAATGCAATCAGAATATGCAATCTTTTGTGACCAGCATTTTTTTCTTATAACCTTTCAAAGTTCATCTATGTTGGGTCATGTATCAGTTATTCCTTCCAGCTTTTATCTAGTGGACTGTATCTATTGGACTGAATTACTAATGTCTTAATAACTTTAGTATTTATCTCATTATGAAGTCCAGCTGACTGGAATGGATGAAAGTCCAGAAAGCAATAATTTAAATACTTTGGATACTAACCATCATAAAATTAGACCTAAAACACTTCATTCCAATTTGTATTGGATCTGTCTTTGGAGGAAGGAGAAATGAGTAAAGTATCTCAGTGGGGGGGGCAGGAAAATTAGCTTGAAAATATCGTTTTACCGTTGGGTAAAGGGGTGTATACACCTGTAATCCTAATTCTTACACTAGCAGGAGAAATGGTATTTTGAGGCTGTTCCTGTCTCAAGAAATTAAAAACACCAACCAAGAGACAGTTTTGCTTTTCTTGAAGGCATCTTATTATTTGCTCTGAATTTTAAAACTGAAGGATATGAGTATTTAAGTTGTAAAAGAGGACGTGAAATTTAACTTACAAAATTTTGGTTGATGGGCTGGGAAAGTGGCTCAGTGGTAGAGCGCTTGCCTTGCATGCATGAGGCCCTGGGTTCGATTCTTCAGCACCATATAAGCAGGGGGAAAAAGCCGGAAGTGGCACTGTGGCTCAGGTGATAGAGTGCTAGCCTTGAGCTGAAGAGCTGAGGGACAGCGCCCAGGTCCAGAGTTCAGGCCCCACGACCGGACCCCCCCCAAAAAATTTTTTTTGGTTGATGTTTATTTAATGTTAACTTATAGGAAGAGAGTGTTTTAAGTAGTTAGTTCCTGTCAATTTGGTATTTGCTAATATTTTAACCTTTTATTTCTAGCTTTTGGAAGACGAGCTGCAAGATGCAGTCCTGCTGCTTTTTGCCAACAAACAGGATTTACCAAATGCTATGGCCATCAGTGAAATGACAGATAAATTAGGTCTTCAGTCTCTTCGTAACAGAACAGTAAGTATTTAAAGGTTGATACTAACCTGTTAGAATTATTTGTGTAATTATTTAAACTAATAATCAGTTTAAACATAATTAATTTTAATAAACAATGAGTATATCATTTATAAAAAGATATGGTAATAAATATTTTCTCTTGCTTATACAAAAATCAGTCCTTTCAGGATTTACTTCAAAGCTTATTAAACGGTGTTAAGTTTTGCTTTAAATTGATTCCTTCTTCTGATATGTACTTTTAAGGATCCAAAGGGGTATGTGTGTTTATGTATATTATATATGTACAATGCATCTTTTTAAAATTTATATTTTTATTATCCTTAAGTAGTTGTACAAAGGAATTACCATTCAACGAATCAGTTTATAAGTACATTGTATCTTGAGTGATGTCACCCCTTTTATCATCATCATCATCATCATCATCATCTTCATCCCTCCTAACCTAATCCTTCCCCTCAGTTTTCTTAATTTCATAGGATATGCATTGAATATTATGACTGCATTCTCTCTCCTCTCTTCATCTACTGCCCTCCCTGGACCTCCCACCTATACTTTATTGATTTTTGTCTTTTGTATTGCTAAAGATGTGGGAAGCATGTAAAAATTACTGATATTTTTAATGTTAATTTTGTACCTTTTAAATAGCTTTATAGAAAGTATTGTGTAATTTGGTTTTCTGTGGCAGGTTCAGTATTTAGCAGTTATATTCCAAAGAATACATTTAATACTGTTTGTTTGCTTGTTTTGATATGAAAAGCTGTGAAAGGATCCCTAAAGTTAATATTATGATTTGAAGGTATTTTGAATATAGAATTATAAGAAATATTGTCTACATATATTTCAGTGATTGTAGAATTAGCAAAATATGGCAGTTATTCATACGTAAAGAAGGTATCAGAAGCCAATAATACTATGCTTTATAATAGTTTTGCATTAACTTGTCAACAAGCAAATACTATTTTGTATAGCCTACTGGAGATGTTCCAGGGTGATCTGAACAAGATAAACTATGGTTTTTCTCCTTTTTTTTTTTGCTTTTATTTATTTATTTATTTTATTGTGGAAATACTGTACAGAGGGGTTACAATTATATGGGCAAGATAATGAGTCCATTTCTTATCAAGCATTGTAGCCTCCTCCTTTGTTTCCCCTTCCCCCTCCATTTTTCTCTTTTTAATTGATGCATATTATACAAAGGAGTTTCATTGTGTTATTTCTATTCATGCATATAATGTCCTTTGATCAAATTCACCCCCCCTTCCAATTACTATTTGTTATCTTCCTCAGAACGTTTAAGAATAATTTTTAACAGGTTTTATTTTCATACATGGTATGAAGTATTTTGATTGTATTCACTGTTTATTAAGTTTTCAATGTGAGTTTGTCTTTCCTTGCCTTCTTGGTTATTGGGATGTTAGATGTTCAAATAATAATTAGCAGTATTATATATCTATTTAACAGCTTTGCAACATTAAGGTTTCTAATCTAAGGCAAACAAAACTGGTTCTGGTGGCTCACACCTGTAATCCTAACTCAGGAGGCTGAGATACGAGGATTAAGGTTTAAGCCAGTCTGGGCAGGAAAGTGCATGGGACTCTTTGCTCTAATTAACCACCTCAAAGCTGGAAATGGAGTTGTAGCTAGAGTGCCAGTCTTGCACAAAAAAACTAAGGGACAGGGGTTAGGAATGTGGCTTACTGGTAGATTGCTTGCCTAGAGTGCGTGAAGCCCTGGATTCGATTCCTCAGTACCATATACATAGAAAAAGTCCAAAGTGGTGCTGTGGCTCACGTGGTAGAGCACTAGCCTTGAGCACAGAGAGGCTCAGGGACAGTGCCCAGGCCCTGAATTCAAGTGCCAGGACTGGGAAAACAAAAGAAAACAAAAAGCTAAGGGACAGCACCCAGGTCCTGAGGTTAAGCCTCAGTACTGGTACAAAAACAAGCAAACAACCCTGGCCAATTAAAAAAGAGAACTAAATTGCTTTTTTTATTGCTTTTCTTTTTTTTTTAATAACTTAAAATTTCTGACTTCTTATAGTTTATTTAGAGATAAGATTAATTGCCATATAAAAAATACACTTTAGAATGTGAGAGCAAAGTTAGTGAAATTATCAGAAAAGTTTAACCCTAAAATCCAGGCAAATCCTTCTGTTTCATAACCTTTCTGAAAAGTTCAGAACATTTTTTTGCTTTTTCTCAGGTGAAAATGTGGCTCAGTGATAAGATTGCTCGCCAGCATGTGTGAGCCTTTTGGTGCAGTCTCCAGCACTGAGAAAAAATTTTTTCCACTTAGTTTTATGGGGAACAAGAGAATTGTAAGAACCCAGGAGGGTAGCCAATTAGGGATTTCCCCTTGACTCTTCTTAGATTAAATGGTGACAAGTTGACCAACTCAAATGAACAGTGGATATACATTAGGGGTTTGAATACATTAAGGGGTTTATGAGAACCAGCAGGTATTAGCAAATTGTCAAAGGGTTGATAGTGTTGAGAATGTTGAGTGATCTTTTTTTTTTTTTTGGGTCCGGTCGTGGGGCCTGAACTCTGGGCCTGGGCGCTGTCCCTCTACCCCTAGAGCCACAGTGCCACTTCCGGCTTTTTTCTTTTTGCTTATGTGGTGCTGAGGAATCGAACCCAGGGACTCAGGCATGCAAGCAAGGCAAGCGCTCTACCACTGAGCCACCTTCTCAGCCCCATGTTGAGTGATCTTTATAGTTACTGAGTCCACTAAATATAAAATCAGCTTTGTGAGATGTAATAAATTAGCTTATCTCTTCACATTTATTCAAGTGACTTTATAGTTACTTTGGGCATTTATGGAGAAATATTTAAGTTTTTATCCAGGAAGTTTAAACTTGTGGTAATGTATTATCTTACTAATCAAGTATTTTCTTGTCCTTTTTTTCACAGTGGTATGTCCAAGCCACTTGTGCTACCCAAGGAACCGGTCTGTATGAGGGACTTGACTGGCTGTCAAATGAGCTTTCAAAACGTTAAATGAAACTGGATATCTAACCAAGGACATATTTGATAGAATTGGTCTAGGCTTGTTACAACAAAATTAGTTTGCATCTTGGTTATTAAACAGTATCTGAGACTGGTTTGGGCACACTATTACAGCCTTTAAAACTTGTTTTGTTGCCAATTATTGTCTACCAAGTATGATACTGCTCTTCAGCAATATGCTTGGTTTTAAAAGAAATTCTTCTTGGGGAAAAAAATAGTATCTTTTTAATTTTACTTCCCTTATGCCTAAATGCCTGGACATAGCTAATGTGACACCTTTAAATTAAATCTGTTTTTTGAACCTACCACAAATAATGTTTTAAAGTTATCCCCTTGCTACTCTACCAGTATCTTTATCATTCCTAGGGCAGTCTGCTGATTTAAAAATGTAGCATTCCATTTGTATTTATTTCTATCCCTTGCCAAAAAAGGTTTTTTAATACTGCTTGTACCATCCAGGGAACTACTCCAAAACACTATTCAGTCTTGCACTGAGGAAGTTTTTTTTCTCCCTATTATTGACTTCTGGCCTCTGTCAGCCAAGCTTACTTTGATGTGGCTTGGATTTGATAGTTAATTCTGTGCTGGTTGCAAAGAGTTCATATTAGATGTTTTTTAACAGTCAGCAGATTGTCTTCCTTTATATTGTTATCTTTTTTATGTTGCATGTTGCTTTTGGTATCAGCCTGACTCTTTGCCCAGTATATGGTAGTTCTGCTGATGTTTTATTGTTTTTTGGTGAATATATCTTCATTAAGAGTTTTTGGAAATTTCATCAAACTCAATGAATAAATTTTCTTCATAACCCATTTGGAATTATTCCTAATAAAATGATAAAATACATCATTGTGTGTTCTTTTTGAGCTTTGATGATATTTTAAATGGATTTTCTTACATAACAAAGTTGATTTGCATTATTGTATATACTGTGGGCCAATACTACAAATCCCAGGTTGCTGATTAAGATGAGAATACATTATATCATAGGTTATCATAAGACTGGGTTGCAGCATCCCAAAGCAATGTTTGTTTCATAGCTAAAACTAAACATTTTTTTCTCAAGTGCTATTTATATGGTAGAATATATAGACTGTTAAGGGATCTTACTTTACTACAAAGAAGATCAAAATCTCCTAGTGCTTTTTAACTTCTCAAATTTTAGAATTCCAGTAGAAAGCTGCATGTGGCTAATTCTGTTAAGTCAATAAAAGTACACTCCCATTAACCACATCTCAAGTCACTAAGGACTCCACTTGATAAATTTGAATTTTTGTCTATATTCTAGTTGGGTTTTAGTTATTATAAACCTTATCTTTTTTTTCTGTTTTATATATATTTTTTTGGGGGGGGGAGGAGGGAGGTACCTGTCCTGGGTTTGAACTGAGCTTGGTGCTGTCCCTAAGTTGGTTTTACTCAAGGCTAGTGCTCTATCACTTGAGACAGAGCTCCACTTCCAGTTTTTAGGTGGTTGGAGATGACTAATTGGAGATTTACTACAGGCATTAGGAAAGATTTGCAAGATAGCCTTTTATTTTTAAAATTTTTTAAAAAGCATTATCTTGGTAACCTGGTGGAAGTTACCACTTCTCAAAATTACTTTTTCTTCTAGCCTCATAGTATTAAAATTAAACTTCTCAATGGAGAAGTTTTACTATGTTCAAAGAGAAATGATCAAATGCTTCAGAAAAATGCTTGTGTTGGGTTATGAGATGATTCTAGAATATCCTGTATTGTAGACAGAAATCATTGTCATTGTCCTGGTTTACTGTTCAATAATCTTATTAAATACTTGACACTGTTTAGAGTCAGTGCTAATTGTTAACTCAGTGTTAAAACTTAGTGTTGGTTAGTCAATAAGATGGCTCAGTGACTTCTCTTATACAGAACAGTTCATTACTCCAAGCCTAGAAAGTGTTCTATGAAGTGATTGTCAAATTATGTTAATCTTAGAGAAACTGAAGAAAAATTGTGATTCCCTTTGTTCAGTAGCATCGTTGGAGTTGGAAGATTGTACCATTATCTATTGTCTATCCTTGTAATAGTTTTGCTCAATTATACTGTCTTTTGTATATCTTATCAGTTGCTTTTCTGTGAGGTATCGTGGTTTGCTGTTTGGTTAAACATTTCAATTTCAAATTCCCAATTATCTTACATAACCCTATTGAAAATGAAAAGTGAAATATTTTAGTCTTGTAGATTAGACATTTAGTTTACTTAAGCATAGGCACAGGAGCCAGGCACCAGTGGTTCACACCTGTAATCCTAGATACTCAGGAGGCTGAAATCAGGATTGTGGTTGAAAGCCAGCTGGGGTAGGATTTCAGAGACTCTCATCTCTAGTAAACCACTCAAAACCAGAAGTGGTGCTGTGGCTCAAGAGGTAGAGCACTAGTCTTGAGCTGAAGAGCTCAGGGATAGTGCCCAGGCCCAGAGTTCAAGCCCCACAACCGACCCCCCCCCCAAAAAAAATAGCATAGGCACAGAATTATGTGGATTATTTTCTAGTCATTTATGGGATCAAATTTTCTAAAACGTGCAGTTTTCTAGTTGTTACGGAACTTGCAAAGTAACTTCCTGATATCATGAAAACAAGTACATCATGGTGGCATTCTGGCTGCTTCAGTAATCAACTTCAGTGGTATAAACATGAAAACTAGGTTGAACAAATAGAAAATGTTGTATGGAAAAATTAGAGAAACATCAAGATGTTTCTCTCACCTCAAAAGGTTCAGTTCAGAGTGTGACTGGAAATACTCCATGGACAGCAGCTCCCAGGCATTCTGAGTTAGTCTTGGAATAACAGTTTTATTCTAAGAACTCTGCCTAGGTAACATTTATATAATCAGCTAATTTCTGGGAAAATATTGGGAATGATATACTAGCTTTACATTTTTAATCTTAAAATGTAAACATTTTATTAAAGACTATTAAAAACTGGGTGCTAGTTGGTACATACCTCTAATCCTATTTACTTTAGGCTGAGATCTTGAGTATCAAGGTTCAAGCCAGTTTGGGCAGAAAAATCCCTGAAACCCTTATCTCCAGTTAACCAGCAAAAAGCTGGGAATGGAGCTGTGGCTCAAGTGATAGAGCTTTGAGTTCAAGCTCCAGTACTGGCACAAAAATATATAGATACAAAAATGGGGTTGTTCAGGACTGGGCTCTTACGTTTTATTTAAGTTATAAACAATCATTTTTTAATGTTTAGGAGTAATGCAATACTGTTTTCAGATGGCTTTTGTCATTACTACAGGTTTTAAGTGATTAAACTATAAAAGAGACAGGAATGAATAGCAACAGCAGCTGTTAACTAGTGAATTTCTTCTAGGTAATTCATGTGAGAAAGTACAACTTTTTTTGGGGGGGGTCCAGTCATGGGGCCTGAACTCTGGGCTTGGGCGCTGTCCCTCAGCTCTTCAGCTCAAGGCTAGCGCTCTACCACTTGAGCCACAGCGTCATTTCTTCCACAGGTAGAAACTTGGCTCTCAGGAACTGATCTGACTGGTTATTAAGCTAGATCAAGAGCTATTCAACTGAAAGTATGTACAGTGTTTCCTCCAGTAGTTTTGCTTTCCATGGTTTCAATAGTGGACTATGTTCCAAAATGATTAGAGTGGAAGATTTCAGAAACAATCTAAATCTTTTTTTTGTTGGTCGTGGGGCTTGAATTCTGGGCCTGGGCACTGTACCTCAGCTCTTCAGCTCAAGGCGAGCATTCGACCACTTGAGCCACAGTGCCAATTCCAGTTTTCCGAGTGGTTTATTGGAGATAAGAGTCTCATTTCCTGCCTGGTCTGGGCTTGGAAGTGCGATCCTTAGATCTCAGCCTCCTGAGTAGCTAGGATTACAGGCATGAGCCACTAGTGCCCAGCATCTTTAGGTTTTAAACAGCTTAAAATGTAAATTTTCTGCTTTATTCTTTATCTTGGAACTTGTTAAATGTTTTCATAGGTGCATTTAAGGAAAAAAAACACTTTGAGAGTTTGGTAACACATTGTTTTAGTCATCTAGTTAGTGTTTTGGTCTGTGTCCTGCTCTGAGGGAATGGAAATCAAAATAAGATACCACTTCACTCTAGGCTATAATTGAAAAGGTAGTAACATGTAGATAGGAAATGAAGAAATTGGATCCCTCATGTTTTGCTGGTGGAATGCAAAATTGTGCAGCTGCTTTTAGCAATACTCTGGCAGTTCGTCAACTGGTTCAATAGTTCTCACTTAACCCAACAATTCATTCCTATGTATATGCACGAAGGGAAAGGAAAACATCCACTCAAAAACTTGTATACACAAATTTTATAGCAGCATTATTCAGTGGCCAAAAGTTGGAAGCATTTCAGATGTTCATCAACTGACAAGTCGATAGATGTTGTTTAATCATACAATGGAATATTCAAAATAAAAATGAATAGTACTGATAGATGCTACAATCTGGAGGCACCTTACAGAAATGTTACAAGAAACTATTACTTGATTCCATTTATATGAAATGGCCATTAGACTTCTATGTAGACAGGAATGTGTAAGGCAAGTGGTTGTGAGGAGCAAGCAGAAATGCAGTAAGTGCTCATGGGCATAGGGTTTCTCTTGGGGCCAGTCTTTGTCACATGCAATGATCAAAAGCAGGCCCTTAAATATTAGTTTAGGAGAGCCAGATCATGGGGATATTTCATTTACAATAAAAAAAGACACAAAAGTCGTAATTTCATTATTTAGAATAGATTTCTTAAAAGTTTTATGCTGTATATGGTGTAAAATAGTCCTACCATTTAACCAAGCTTTTCTAAGGAAGACCAGTTTTATTCTAAATAATTTTGTCTGGATACATCATTTCTCTAATTTACTCTGTGGTATTATTAAAGTTTAATATAAGAAAGCCAAGTAAAGTGTGTTGGATTTTCTACTAAGCCAAGTTCAATATGGAAGGACATAAACAGGATGAAGTAACTAAAATGCATCCTAGGATTACTTCACCGCTGGCTTCACTCCAGGTTAACATCTTCAGAGTTATTGGCTAAGGACTGTTAAATCATTGAATCAGTTCGTAAAATGAGAAGATGAAGACTGAAGTTTCTCAAGGAAATTGTAAATAGAAGTAAAAACCAACAAGCACACAGATTTTTGACAACTTGGTTTACTATTGTAGATGAATCCGGTGGGACAGGAACTGTTACAGAGTGGCAGCTAGCTACTGATGGGATTAATATATTTATCGTAATTTTAACTATTTAACTATGATGTGATTTAATATACTGCAGGTGACCAATTAGTATTTTTTTCTTCCACATAAAATTTAAATGTCATTAGGTTATAAATTTTTTTTACCATTTTTTTTTTTTTTTTGGCAGTACTGCAGATTGAATTCAGGGCTCCCTCCCTGGCTTATCAGGAAAACACATGACCCCTTTTTGCTTACCCTGGGCTGTGATCCTTCTATTTGTGCTTCTCTAAGTTGCTGGGGATAACACGTATGCACCACTGCACCCTGCCACTGAGATAGAAGTCTTTGAGGTCTTTTATGCACAGAATGGTCGTGAACTATTCTATCCCTTGATGTGTGCCTCTCAAGTAGCCAGGATTGAAAGCTTGAGCCACTTAAATGGACATTTTACAACTTATTTTTAAAATTTATCTTGAATACAGGGTTTTAAAAATCTGACTTGATAGTAGGCAGCTTAAATCTTTTTTGATCTCACAAAATTAGCCACAGCCACCTCTTCAGAACACTTAAGCTACTGTCTACCTAAACTGTAATTTACAGAGACCATCTGTAAATTAAAAGCCAGTTAGCCAACAGGTTTTCTCTCAAATCACTGAAGTAGATTCACATTTCTAAGGTCACTTTAAAAAAAAAACAGGCTTTTTATGGTTTAGTTTAGTGTTCTTGGGACTTTTCTATTCCTAATTTTCTTCAAAGGAAGCAATGAGACTGATCTTTGTTAAAGACTTGTGGAAGGGGGGCTCTAACAAAATGTGGTTGGGTAAACCACTGTAAATAATCTTGCTGACGACTAATTACTTCAACTAAATGAGGTAAAGATGTGTTAATATGTCATTTCATGGTCATTAAGATGGTTATTTGAAAAGATAGAAAATAAGTGAGATTGTCGAGAAAAATGGAAACTTGTACAACTGAAATGTAAAATAGTGCAGTCATTTTACATTTTCCAAATGGTTAGAAAATTACCATATGAGTAGATTACTAAATCCACTCTTAGGTATATACCCAAAAGAACTGAAAATAGATGTTCAGACCAAAACCTTGTGCAAAAATGTTCATAGCAGCACCAGTTATGGCAGTCAAAAGGTGGAAACAATTGGTCAATTTAGATAGCAGTAAAATATTATCCAGCCTTAAAAAGGGAGGAAGTGCTAGTATATATTTTAATAGGATGAAAGCCAGATGGAAAAGGTATACAGATTCCATTTATATGAAATATCTAATACAAGTAGATCCAAAGGCAGAAAGCAGATCAGTATTTGACATAAGCTAGGAGAGGAAGAAACAGGACTGCTTCATGGGCAAAGGCTATCTAAAATGTTTAAAACTAGATAGTTGTACACTGTGGTGAATGTATAAATGAAGCTGGATTGTACACATTAAACCAGTTAATTTTATGTGAGTTCTGTCTCAATATTTTGGTGTCATTTCAAAGTGTGTTATTTTGGTGTCAGTGTTAGTAAAACATAACCCAAGTTAATACAGGCTTAACATCTTCAATACTGAAAATGTTACCCTCTCTTATAAAGCTGTCCGCAGAAATTGGCTTATCAGTTAAAGCTCTTAAAATTACTTCCCCGAGATCTACACAGTACTTCCTGTAAGTACTATATTTAGAGAAATATTAAAAATTTCAAAACAAGCCTGGTGCTGGTGGCTCACACCTGTAACCCTAGCTACTCAGGAGGCTGAGATCTGAGGATCACAGTTCAAAGCCAGTTCCGGAAGGAAAGCCTGTAAGACTTTTATCTCTAATTAACCACCAGAAAACTGGAAGTGGTACTGTGCCTCAAATGGTACAGCGCTTGTTTTGAGCAGAAAAGCTGAGGGACAGCACCCAGGCCCAGAGTTCAAGCCCCACAACTGACAAAAAAAGCAAAAACAAAAACAACCCCCCAAAATATTTGCGTGTTTCTGAACTGCTTGAAAATTCAATGAATGCAGGCCATTTTTCAGAGGATTTTCTCTAATGAGTTATATGAAAACTAATAGTTAAAACTTTTACCTTATATATAGGTTTGTCTTAAATACTGTGTAGGGAACTTTTGCCTATATTTCACAACTAGGCAAAATGAGCTGTAAAGATGTCCATTTTCATCAGGGAACTGAACTCTCACAGTAGTATTCTGACCATTGCTCCTTATATTAAGCTCAGAGACCCATACACCTGTGTATGAAGCCAGCACTTTGAGGTAAGACTGTACCTTAGTGCTCCTAGGAAATTCTTAGAAATACCAACTAATGATTTAAGTATTCAGGACTTAAAAAAAAAAAAAAACTACTGTAGCCAGAAATTTTGTTTTGCTAATGATTTAACTATCAGTGTACATGTTTATAGTGGCAACTGTGTAAGAGTTGCTTTTAGCAGAGTTAACATGGTCCAAAATGTTCTTACTCATTTTATAATCAATATAAATACCTGAAATTTTTTTCAGCAAGAATTTGTGAATGTGTATAAAATCTGATAGAACACAAAAGGCTGCTAGAGCTCCCTTATTAAATACTAAAAATTCCAATTAATAGGAAAACTCAAAAGATAGCTTTAAATATTTCTCAATAACATTCTACCCTTATGAATGACAAGGGAATTTTGGTATACCAATTTTCTTGGTGTTCCCTATCTTTGGACTCTAATCATTCTAGCATATATGTATGCTGAGACTGAAGAGTGTATGAGTGGGATGTGCATCTGATCATGTATTTATAGAAATGAACTCCAGGAAATTTGTTCATTTATCTATTTTTAGGAGAGTAAGGGAGGGGGCACAGAAATGGAGGGACAAAGGTGAACAAATACAGCAGTGATACTCATACACATTATGTTGAAAATCAACTATATAACAATGG
Organism: Dipodomys ordii; assembly: GCF_000151885.1. Taxonomy (NCBI): domain Eukaryota; kingdom Metazoa; phylum Chordata; class Mammalia; order Rodentia; family Heteromyidae; genus Dipodomys; species Dipodomys ordii. The sequence continues at coordinate 24,341,826 of NW_012267228.1, forward strand.
TAGGTAAAAACTGGGGGGGAGAGAGGGAAAGGGTGACATTATACAAAAAGAAACATACTTTTTTTTTTTTGGTCAGTCCTGGGGCTTGAACTCTGGACCTGGGTGCTGTCCCTCAGCTCTTTAGCTCAAGGCTAGTGCTCTACCACATGAGCCACAGCGTCACTTCTGGGTTTCTGGTGGTTTATTGGAGATAAGAGTCTTACAGACTTTCCTGCCAGCGCTGGCTTTGATCCGCGACCTCAGATCTCTGCCTCCTGAATAGCTAGGATTACAGGCGTGAGCCACCGGCACCCAGCTCTAGAAAAATACTCTTTACAGGACTTAACTGTAACCCCTTCGTTCATCACCTTTATAACAAATTTTTTTTTTAAAAAAAGTAGGAGTGGGAATGGAAAAGACTGGGAGAGTGGGAAGAGGTAACACTGTCCAAAAAGAAATGTACTCATTCATTCCCTGACTTAGATAACTATAACCCCTCTGTACATCACCTTTATAATAAGAATTAAAAAAGAATCTCCTCCCCCTAAAAAAGTATATGAGCACTTCAGAATAACATCTCAACTTATTGAAGTATCCTGAAATACTTACATATAATCTGATTATACTGTTTAATCAGGAAATATCAAACTTAAGTGCTGTTTGAAAAGGGCTTAGATTATCTTGCCCATATAATTGTAACCCCTCTGTACGGTATTTTCACAATTAAAAAAAAAGGCTTAGTTTTTCTGATCAGAGTTCAATTAAGACAACCTTGGTATTAAAAATCAGGATACTTTTTTCACAAGCAAGGAGAATCATCTTAGGTTATATTTCATTCAAAGCATTTTTCAACTTCCTGCTGAGAAACTTACCATTGTTTTTCTCAAGTTACTATAAGGGTTTGTCAAGATGTTTGTCTGAAAGCTGGCCAAAACCAAGTTACTATAAGGGTTCGGTTTGTCAAGATGTTTGTCTGAAAGCTGACCAAAACCAATTTTATTTATTATTTTTAGGTCTGATATTAGGACTCTTAACTAGATACCTGACACATTTGCTCACTGGCTAGTGCTCTACCAACTGAGCCACACCTCCAACTCCAAAAACCAATTTTAGAAAGGAAAAAAAAGGCAAGTCATGTAGCTTCATGTAGTATGTATGTTCAGCATGCTTATGACCCTGGGTTCAATCCCCAGCACCACTAAAAACAGGAGAAAAATAGTCTTTCTGCAAAAGAATCAGGTTCTGGCTCTATTTACATATTTATAAATTACAGTTAAATGTTTTAAAAAAATGAAAATGTTTTGGGGGACTGGGATGTAGCTCTGTGGTAAAAGCCCTGGGATCAATCCCCAGCACCAAGGAGGAAGGGGACAGATTTAAGAAGGCACAATTTGGTATCGTCAATTTTTCTCATTTATAAATTTTTTTTTTGGGGGGTCCGGTTGTGGGGCCTGAACTCTGGGCCTGGGTGCTGTCCCTCAGCTCCTCAGCTAAATTCTAGTGCTCTACCACTTGAACCACAGCATCACTTCTGGCTTTTTTCTTTTTGCTTATGTGGTGCTGAGGAACTGAACCCAGGGCCTCATGCATGCAAGGCAAGCGCTCTACCACTGAGCCACCTTCCCAGCCCCATTTATAAGCTTCTTTTAAACAAGATTCCAAGAATTGCCACTTTAATCTTTCCCTTCATATATCCTTGTGAAGTGCGTGTAAAACTATTTCACTCTTAAATTTACATCAAGTGTAAACAATGTATGGTGACAACAGAATACGAAGGAAAGACTCATTAAAAACTGGATAGTTCTTATGGTATTGGGTTTGACATTAAAGAATTTGAAACAAGGGCTTCCATGGAAAAATCATAGTGTTTGAGATTAGTAGGCTCTTAATAAGCTTGAAATTAAAATGCAGGAAAATAAGTTATCCTGAAAAATAACAAAAAGAAAAAGCTACAGCACTACAAATATAATGACAAATATTTTAATGTTTGTCCTCTGGACAAGTGAAATTTCTAATTTAAAAAATTTTAGCTTCATATTTCTCTCTTACATATATGAATTATATATAGTGATGTTCTGGAACTCATACTAGATTGCTCAAGTCTGTAAGAAAAAGTTTCTTATTTCAGATGTGGCCAACATTCCTTTTACTCTTCTTCCTATTTATAAAAACTGACAATTGCAAATACTTCGAACAGAGAAATGCTCAGTGGTTCATCCAGGTTTTAAGCTTCTATCAGTAAAAAACTTAAAAAAAAATAATGTATTCTGCTACAGCCCCCAGCATCTTATGGTCAAATACCCTGTTGATTTATGAACAGTTTTCATAAGCAAAAGTGAGAGTGATTTGAGTTGATTATGCTGCTAATCTGAATACTAAATTGTGCTTGGAGACTTAAAAAATAAAATGAGCTGTAATATGAAGGAGAATATAAAGTGCATTAAGAAGCAAAATATACTACAAGTGAATGAAAATATTGTTAGTTGAAAAAGAAGCAATAGCAAAGAGTGATTGTATATTTCAATCTTTTGTTAAAGCTCTGAAATTGTAGTAAATTCCTAACCAAATTGAGGTAGAAGTAGACCCTAATATTTCATGTATCAGAACTTAGGTTTCTCACCTTAACCTGTATGTTTTCTCCCCCTAATTATAAGAACATAATTCAATGTGAAATGAGTTATGAAAAAAAAATGATAAGATCCTTTGAATGGTACTTATAAAATTCTTAATTGCCAGCTAAAAAAAATTTATAAAAGTTTACACAATAATTCAGTTTTCTTCTTGCTAGTCCTAAATACATTTGTTTTTACTCCAAGTTTATGAAATTAAAAAAGGCAGAGAGAAACTATACGACGCAAACATTATGAGGGTCTTATAACAAAGACTGGAACATAACTAGTAGGGAAGAAACATGTAGTTTTACCTTAATGTCTGGATTTCCTCTTTGAAGGTTACATGTAAGACTTGGTTCAGATTTTCTGCAAAGCAAATTACTTCCTTTTCAGACTTAAAATCAATTCCACCAAACAGAAATCTACTTCCATTTTAAATCACATACAATTGCTATGTGATCAGAGGGATGGGAAACACTAGGTAAGGCCTGGTGGGTGGTAACTTCTTCATGGCTAGGTAATGGAATCACCTGTTCAACTTCTAAAGCATTTAAGTCAATGAAAATGTAATCTAGACATCCATGAAAGCCACCCACATAATTTGTGTAAGCAGGTTCACCACAAGCACTCTTCAGTTTAAAGCTGTGTGTAAGAGACATGTTGCATCTTTCCTCTTCCCCATTGGAAGCCCAGTCTTCATGATCCTCTGCAATGTCGCCATTGATGACAAAATGATATACTCCTGTTGATGGTGTACTATTAAAGTCCCCACAAAATATAACTGGTATACCGGGATACAGATCACATGAGACATGTCTAATGTGAGCCAAAGCTACAGCCATTTGAATGAGTCGAATGTACCCACCTATGAATATAAAAAAAATATCATTAATGTAAGTACTTATTGTGTCAAAAACAAATCAAAACAAAAACATGTCAAACTATTTGGGTGATACTTGAAATACGGACTTGTGTAGAACACCTTCAGCAGCTTAAGTCACAAGCTTCTGGGTGACACTGGAGAAATGTGTACAGAGCCAAGGATGGTGGTGTACCTATAATCCCAGCACTTGTGAGGCCAAGACATGAAGATTACAAATGCCAGACCAGCCTGGTCTACATAGTAAAAATCTGTCTCAAAAAAACAAACAAACTCACAGCTTTAGCATTACTTTTGAAACAGAACAAAACTTACCTTTTGGATGCCAGTAAAGATGGGTATTAGCAACACATATCTTTTTAGCAGAGTCCTTTGTAGACTGAAGAACTGAAACCTAAAGTAAACAAAAAGGACCAGTTCAATTAGTATCTGATTATCTTCTGATGTTTTTCATCTAAGACTATGTATGATGAACTGACTCTTATTCTCTTTCCTTCTCTTATGGTACTAAGATCACAATTATAAAATTTGATATGTAAATTATAGGGTACAATGAACAGGACTCAGCATAGCTTTTGGGTGGAGGGTGGCACCAAGATTTACCAGGCAGATGCTCTATTGCTTTGGGCATGCATGCCTCCAGTCCTTTTTTGCTGGTTTTATTTTTTTTTGTCAGTCGTAGGGCTTGAACTCTGGGCCTGGGCGCTGGCCCTCAAGGTGAGCACTCTACCACTTGAGCCACAGCGCCACTTCCAGTTTTCTGGTGGTTTATTGGAGATAAGAATCTCACAACTTTCTTGCCCAGGCTGGCTTTCAACCATGATCCTCAGATCTCAGCCTCACGAGTAACTAGGATTTCAGGCGTGAGCCACCGGCGCCCTGCTGCTCTGTTTTGTTTTGTTTTTTTGTTTTGTTTTTTTAAGATAGTGTCTCTCTCTTCTGGAGCTGGCCCCAACTGCAATCCTCTAATTTCCTCATTGTCAAAATTGGGATGGTAGGTACACATTACCATGCCCACTCTTTTCTTTTGTTCCTTTCAATTTCGGCCTCTCATATGCCTGAGATGACAGGTGTGTACCATCTATTAGATGAGATGGGGTGCTGGGCACTGGTGGCTCACTCCTGTAATGCTATCTACTCAGGAGCCTGAGATCCAGAGGATCCAGGCTTGGAACCAGGCCAGGCAGAAACATACAAAAAACTTGGTCTCCAAAGGAACCATCAAATAGCTGTCATGACTCAAGTGGATAGAGCACCAGCCCAGTAAGAAAAGCCAAGTGAGTATGAGGCAGAGTTCAGACTGGTGATAAGCAAAGGGAATAGGGTTTCGCAATTTTTTGTCTGGGTTGGTTTCAAACTGCAACCCTCCCAGTCTCATCTCCTAAGTAGGTAGAATTACAGGTGTAAGTCACTGGTGCCTCACTTTCATGTAAAGGTGTAGCAACAGTCCAACACATAAAGTTACTACGGAAGCAGACTTTTCAAGTGAATAAACCAGCTTTGAGCTGGGCAGCCCTGTGTCTGAATACTCAGCATTTTCAGTAGTAGTACACTCAGTAAACTACCTCATGGAATGTTGCTGTGTGTACTCAGAGTGTAAAGTGCAGAAAACAGTAGGTCTCAAAAAACGGGATGAAGCCAGATGCCAGTGACTCACGCCTGTAATCCTAGCTACTCACGAGGCTGAGCTTTGAGGATCATGGTTCAAAGCCAGCTTGGGCAAGAAAGTCCATGAGACTCTTATCTCCAATTAACCACCAGAAAACCGGAAGTGGCACTGTGGCTCAAGCGGTAAGCCTTGAGCTGAAGAGCTCAGGGATGTTGCCCAGGCCTAGAGTTCAAGCCCCACAACCGACAAAAAAACAAAAACAAAATAATCCCCCCAAAACAACAAAAAAACCGGGGTGGGGGGGCAGTAGTTATTTTACCTTGAATAAAACCAATTACTTAAGAGCTCTGGACAAAATGAATGTGTTTTAAAAACCAAAGTAGCTTTAAGCTATGTAGCAGTTCATTGGCTAAGAATAACTTCATATGTGCGTAAAATCTAAGTAAAGAAATCTGACATTCTCACTTATAAACTGGAAAGAATAATAGCTATAAAATGGGATTACAATGATTAGGGGAGGATTAAATGCATCAAACTTAGCTAATAGTTAGGAAACACCTCATAATAGGCACTGAGCTCTTCTTTCAAGAACTTTAAAATGTGTCAGAATAGTGTTTGATGAATAGCCAAATACCTTACCTATTATAATCTTTTATTTATCAATTGTCTCTCCCTGGATTGTAAGCAGGTAAAAAGTCCCTTTGTCTGGTTCAAAGCAATCTGCCAGGTGGCAAGGATAATAGGGGCATGCAATCAACGTATGCTGAATAAATGAATGAAAAATGACACATGTGCCCAAGATCCAAGAGGAAAGAACGAAATGTGGGCAGTTTTCCATTACAACCTCACCACTATCCCTGTACCTCGCCTTCCAGGCCCTTAAAAAGGGGAGAGAACGCGAAGGTCGGCACAGGTGGCTCACCTGGAGGACCGAGGATCTCTGGAGCACCCTCTCCTGTGCCAAGGGGTACAAAGCTAGTTTCCCCAGCAGTTCTTTGTGAAGTGAATCTGACTCTAGAGCTTCCTGGAAAGAAATGTCGTGCTGACTAAGGAGGCTGAACTTGGACTTCCGGTAGAAAGTGGCCAGGCCTTCGTGTTGCTTGATTCGAAACACCCCCTCCAGCCCAAAGGCCTCGAGCGCGGGAACCAGGCTGTCCGAGAACACGGCCCGATCCACCTCCTGCAGACAGATGAGGTCGGCGTTGTAGCCCGTGAGCTCCTTCTGGATAAGGTTCTGGCGGTAGTCGAGCTCCAGGGCGTAGGGGGCACAGTAAGGGTACAGCACAGTCCGCGAGAACTCAGTTTGGGCGTACGTGTCGGCCAGGATGTTGTAGGACACCGTGCGGATGAGCGCGTCCTCGGTCACTTTCTTGGTGTAGAGATGCCGGTGATCGAAAGTGCACGTGCCGGGCCCGGCCTCCACCGGGCACACGCTCTCCAACTCCCGGCTCGGCCCGAAGCGCTGCCCGTTGCCTGGCGTGCAGCGCAGCTTCAGCCGCAGCCCGATGTCAGCGTTGCTCGGGGTGTACACGCGCTCCTCCACACCGGTCTCGGTCCAGGTAGCGGGCGGAGTGGCGGGAGACAACGACGAGGAGCCGCTGCCCTCGGACTCGGCCGCTCCGGGTTTGGATTCCTTGTACCAGCGGAACAGGGACCCGGCAGGATCTCCAAACTCCAGGGTGAGTTTGGGACACACCGGGAAGCCCGCCATGATGTACCGCGGCAACTGCAGCTCGGTGAAGGCGGGCGGGTTGCGCTCCACCTTGTACTTGACATCGCCGATCTGCAGCACGGCGCCGTCCTGCCAGGCGTCCACGTTGAGCACGTCCTCGGCCACGGCCTCCTCGCGGTAGTAGAGCTTCACCACCGGCTCGCAGGCCGCGGCCGGCTCCGACACGCTCCCGGCGCAGGCCGCCCCACCGCTCGCGCCGGGCCGGTTCTTCCGGCTCTTCTTGGCGGCAGCCGCCTTAGCGTGGCCCTTGAGCGCGTTGGTGGCGATCCGGCTGAGGGCCCGGCCCAGCGGCTCGCTCTGGTCCCGTTGCATGTTCTTGTGGCTGCCGTCGGCCAGCGCAAACGACAGGCTCAGCTTGGGCTCCGAGGGCACGCAGCGCACTACAGCGCGCTCCATGGCTGCCCGCGCCGGGTCGGCGGCCGCCTCGGTCCGGCTGCACTGTTCCACCGCCCTCCGGACCCTACGAAGCGCGGCGCGGAAGCCTGAGAGCCTCCACATGAACCTGGCGGCCCAGCGACACACAAAAGCGGCGGCCGAGGCGCCACTCTGTCAACCGGAGGCCCCGGCACCGCGGCCCCCGGCTCGAGGACCCATTCAGACTCGGCGACTTCCGGCCGGCGAGGCGAGGAGGGCGGCGCTTCCGCCGAGCACTTTCGCCGGGCCCGCTCACCTGCTCGTCTTTCACGTCATGCCAGTCGCTTCATTCTAGCACCTTGATTCTTACCTCCAGCGGTGAGAGAAGGGTGAAGGAGACACAGAGATGTTAGGGGGGAGCACCAGACACCCCACTCTTCAAAGTTTTGTCGAAAGTGCGGGCTGAGGGCGGGACGGAACGCTCGCCGCGCCGGAAGCGCGTGGGCGGGGCCGGCCGCGGCTCTGCGCCGCTGCGCTCGGGGGAAGGCGGGCCGGCTTCCCTGACGGAGCCGCGGAGGCTCCGCTCGCGCCCGGAGCAGCTGATCCTCCGCTGTGCCTGTGGGGGAGCTCCTCCCGGGTTGCGAGTTTTACTCGGGGGGGGGTGTGGGGGGGTGTGGGGAGCGTGGCTCGTTTCCTCTTCGTAGTTGGGTTGGTGCTGCTCGCTGTGTGGAGAGGTGTGGTGGGTTCCGCTGAGGCGGGGCCGGCTGTTAGAGCCCGGAGCCTCCGCTAGTCAAGCGGCAACATCCGGGAACTTGCACTTAGCGGGCGCTTTGCCACGCACGGAGGCTCGTTTAAGCCGCCCCGGCCTTGGGAGGTAGGTCTCCCACCCTTCGCTTCAGAAGGTGAGGCCCAGAGAGACTGAGTTGTGCAAGTCAGGGCGGCTCGGTAAAGTGACAGAAACACCTGGTTCTGGCAGACTGCTGCTGAGCGCGGGGTCAGGTTTGACGCGACACGGACATCTTTTCTAGCTAGAGTTACCAGACTTAGCAGATACAAGCAGGGCTTCCAGGGCAATGGGAGTTATATGGACTAAAAGTTTGACATGCCTAGAGGTAACTCTTTACCTGGAATACAGACTTTGAATGAGCATTTTTCTGTTTTGGTGCCAATTCTGGGCTTGAACTCAGGACCAGGGAGCTGTCCCTTAGCCTTTTCGCTCATGGCTGCCACTGCCACTTGAGTCACAGCTCCCTGCCTTGTCTGGCTTCCTATGTGGATCCTCAGGTCTCAGGCTTCTAAGTAGCTAGGATTATAGGCTTGGGTCAGCAAGGCTCAGCTGGCAGCTTATCTTTCTACTTATTTTACAGCATCTGAAATACCAATGATATTAGTGGGTTTGTAGACCAGAAAGCAATTTGTAACTGGAACAATCACCCAACAGAGAGTGATAGCAGGCAGCAAACAGTTGTTCATATTGATTAGGGCATTTAGATAGATAAATAGATAGTCGGTTGTGGGGCTTGAACTCTGGTCCTGGGCGCTGTCCCTCAGCTCTTCAGCTCAAGGCTGGCACTCTACCACTTGAACCACAGCGCCACTCCCGGTTTTCTGGTGGCTTATTGGAGATAAGAGTCTCACAAACTTTCCTTGCCCGGGCTGGCTTTGAACTGTGATCCTCAGATCTCAGCCTCCTGAGTAGCTAGGAGTACAGGTGTGAGCCACCAATGCCCGGCTTAGGGCAGTCTTTTATTTTTTTGATGTTTGAGATCCAATCCAAGATTTCATGCCATGCTATGGAAAGTGCTCTACCACTGGGTTTAAACCTCCAGTGCTTTTCCTCCTCTATCCCTTCTACTCTCCCCTCTCCTAGGAGTGAGTTTAGGACCTTGCTACCTAGTTAGCTACATGCCTGGCCGCTAATAGTGCAGTCTCTCCTAAGAAAAAGGGAAGGCACCGAAGTTCTTTTTCCAAAATGCATGTGCACACGTGCTAGTCCTGAAGCTTGAGTTCAGAGCCTGGTTCTTGTCCTTGATTTTTTTTTTCTCTCAAGACTAGCACTCTATCACTTGAACCTTAGTTCCTCTTCCAGCTTTTTGATGGTTAATTACAAAAGAATTCCAGGGACTTTGCTGCCTGAGTTGGCTTTGAACCACAATCCTCAGATCTCAGCCTCATGAAATCATATCTCATAATATTTACTGCCTCCAGATACAATGCAGTAGTTTTTAGTATATTAACATAGTTTTATAACCATCATACTAAATTCTAGATTGTTTTTATTCCCGAAGAAATAACACCCACTAGCGGGGTCTCCATTTCCAGTTCCCTCTTTCCCCGATAATGATTAGTCTACTCTATAGATTTACTTAGTTTAGACATTTAAGTGAAATACAGTATGTGATCCTTAATGTTTGGTTTCTCTCACTTAGCATAGTATTTTCAAAATAGCTTCTAAATAGATCACATGTATGAACTGACAACAAAAAAGTAGGCTTTAAAAAGTAGGCTTGGGGCTTCCGGGTGGGCACCAGCGGCCGGCGGCCCGCGGAAGGGGCCATGGAGAAGCTTCGGTGGGTCCTGAGCAGCCAGGACGATGAGGAGCTGGACCTGACCGCGCAGGTCCTGGACTCCACATCCCTGAGTTTCAGCCCCACATTGAAGTGTTTTGTGATATGCTTCGTGGCTGGCATTTTCTTTTCTATCCTTGGAACTGGATTGCTTTTTGCCGTGTTTTACACCCTTGGGAATCTTTCTGCATTAGCCAGTACTTGCTTTCTGATGGGACCCATGAAGCAGCTGAAGAAGATGTTTGAAACCACAAGGTTGCTTGCAACAGTTATGCTTCTGTGCCTCGTCTTAATCCTGCATGCTGCTCTGTGGTGGCACAAGAAGGGACTGGCCTTGTTATTCTGCATATTGCAGTTCTTGTCCATGATGTGGTACAGTCTGTCCTACATCCTCTATGCATGGGATGCTGTTCTTAAGTGCTGCTCTTCTCTCCTAAGCTGAGTGTCCTAGCGTGCTTTTACAGTACGGAAGCATTGGCATGCTGATAGACTGTGTGTGAGATAGTGCTCATGGACGTGCTGTGTCTGAAGTACACAGTTCCCAACAGAGCTGTCAGTCACTCCAGAGCCAGCCCTATGGAGCTGAAGACCTTCTCCTGTACTGGTGAACACACACACCACCTATACTGTTCCTGCCGGTGTCCTGCATTCACTCTGTGTCATTAACCTGTTTCCAAACATAGGGAGGCTCCTAATCATTGCCAATTGTAAATAATTTTCCCAGTTTTTCCATCTTTCCAAAACAGCTTTTGAGTTGTGAATATTTAAGAGCTAGATCTGTGCTGCAGGGTGCATTCAGCTTACTTGGTTTTCTTTAAATGTCTGCATTTTTAAGACCTTTTTTATCTTTAAAAGTGTAAAACTTTATATCTTAAAGTTGTTTATTACATGTAATAAAAATAATATATATCTTTACAATTTCAAAATAAACCCACTCTTGTAAAAATAAAATAAATACAAAGTAGGCTTAACAGGAGCTGGGAAGGTGGCTCAGTGGTAGAATGCGTGCCTTGCATACATGAGGCCCTGGGTTCCATTCCTAAACAGAAAAAGCCAGAAGTGGTGCTGTGGCTCAAGTGGTAGAGTGCTAGCCTTGAGCTGAAGAGCTGAAGGATAGGGCCCAGGCGCAGAGTTCAGGCCCCATGACTGACCAAAAAAAAAAAAAAAAAAGGTTAACAGACACCCTGAAAATATTACAGGAAGGAATACGAGAAACTTTCTTAATAAAGACCCAGAAACAGCCGGGTGCCGGTGGCTCTCGCCTATAATCCTAGCTACTCAGGAGGCTGAGATCTGAGGATCATGGATCAAAGCCAGCCCTGGCAGGAAAGTCCGTGAAACTATCTCCAATAAACCACTAGAAAACTGGAAGTGGCACTGTGGCTCAAGCGGTAGAGTGCTCACCTTGAGCTGAAGAGCGCAGGGACAGCACCCAAGCCCAGAGTTCAAGTCCCACGGCCGACCAAAAAAAAGGCCCAGAAACAGAACATATCAAAGAAAGGTTGGACAAATGGAATTGCATTAAACTGCAGAGCTTCTGCATAGTAAAGAATATAGCTAGCAAGATCATGGATTAGGAGAAGATCTTCACTAGCCTTACAACAGACAAGGGCCTCATATTTAAAATATACATAGAACTCAAAAAATTACATCCCCCAATAACCAATCTTCAAAGAAACAACTGCCTGATCAATAAGTGGGCTAAAGACTTAAAGAGAAACTTCTCTGAAGAGGAAATTAGAATGGCCAATAAACACATGAAGTAATGCTCAACTTCTCTAGCCATAAAAGAAATGCAAATCAAAATAACATTGAAATTCCACTTTACCCCAGTTAGAATGGCTATAGTCAAGAAATCCAATAATAGATGCCGGAGGGGATGTGGCCAAAAGGGAACCCTACTGCACTATTGGTGGGAGTGTAAACTTGTTCAACCACTCTTGAAAGCTGTATGGAGGTTCCTCAGAAGACTCCACATAGAGCTCCTCTGTGACCCAGCAATCCCACTTCTGAGCATTTACCCAAATGATCACAAACAAGGCCATACTAAAGCTACCAGCATAACTATGTTTATTATTATTAGCATTATTCACAATAGCTAAGATATGGAACCAACTCAGATGTCCCTCAGTAGATGAATGGATCTAGAAAATGTGATATATATATATCACATCATATTTTATATTTATATATATATATATATAATCGAATTCTATGCCTCCATCAAATTCTATGCCTCCATCAGGAAGAATGACACTGCCCCATTTGTTAGGAAATGGAAAGACTTGGAAGAAATTATACTAAGTGAAGTAAGCCAGAATCAAAGAAACATGGGTCCCATGGTTTCCCTTATTTGCAATAACTAGTATACATCTAGGATAATCCTACCAGACAAGCAGAAAAGGTCAGAAGCTATGTACATATGATCATATAAAATGATGCAGGGAAATGAACCCCAAGATATGGACACAAGAGGTTTTTTCTTTGTTGCTGTTTTTTTTTTTTTGTTGTTCTTAATGTACTATGTGACTTTTTTGTTTCCTTTGTATGTTCTTCCCCCTATGGTATAACCACTGTTGGCACTGTATTTGATTCTGGTGCCCTGCATCTTCTATATACATTTCTCTAATTTGGGGAGGGGAAGGGAAATAACAAAATGCTGAAAGAAGGATACAGGTTGACCCATTGTAACAGTGAGATTTACAAGACACTATGTTGAAAATGAACTTTATAGCTTCTGGGGTGGGGGCATTACGGGATCCAGGGGAGGGGACTCTACGTCCTACCAGAGTCCACCATGCAGAAACAGTCTCATGTAAAAAGACTTGGGAGCTGTGACTGCGACCCCAAGCAGTCTTCAAACTGGAGTTTTAAGGGGTAGGTTACATAGAGTTACGTAGAGGAGCCATGTAAGTCAGGTTTGGCACATTTTCATTGGTTATAGTTACATGACCTTTAAATTCCTTTTTCTTTATGGTAAATATCATATGTAATAATTTGCAATAGGCTGCCCATAGTAGGACCACTCGGTGGTGGTCTTTAATTGGTGGTCTTAAGACCCTGTTACTGAGGCAGGCAAGTAAGCAAGGTTACAGAAGCAAAACATAGCAAAATCAGCCTTGAGTCACAGGAGCACAGGCAAAACATAATATTGACTTGGCCAGCATGACCAATACTATCAAGGCTATTGACACTATTACAGAAATTATTCTTATTATAAGCTCCTTGACTAATACAGCAACTCAGTGCAGCTGGTGATAAGCTTCAAGGTTGTCAGGAGCTGACTGCAAAGCTGCCAGCTTGGTAGATTTGACTGAGGGACAGATGTTCTTTTGCTTTTTAGCAAGGATGGAGAAGGAACAAAGACTGACTATTGGTTAGCCTTTGTTGTCTGGGGTTTTTCTTTACCAAGAGGTTTTGACCTTTATCAATAATCTTGTTCTGTTTTCTGATTCCACATTTTTGTTCCCCTGGATATTCTTTTCCCAGGGAAAAGGGTTGAGGGGAAAGAGTAAATGTCCAACAGCAGGAGGGACTGAGGCCAGACAGAGGAGGAAGTTTCTGCCAGTGAATAGCAATGCAGATATTACAGGGGAAGGGAAGAGTTAGGCAGGAGAGGAGGGAAGGGATAGTAGGGGAAAAACAAAGGAAGCAGTTAATAGTCTCAATAGGAAATATACTTATTACTAATGTAACTGTAACCCCTCTGTACAGTATCTTTACAATAAAAATATTTAAAAAGTAGGCTTAAAATCTTTCCACAGAAAAGTTTTAATTGGGAGTACACCTTTATACTTGTTTTAACTAGACAATTCTATTTGCAGTATAAAGATCAGACTATAGCAGGGCAAAACTAAGTAAGCTGAACAAATGGTAGGATATTTACATAGGTGGGAAAGATTGGGGTAGAAATATGTTTGGGAATAAAATAATTTGTTTGGATCATATTAAATTTGAGATGTTTATTAGGCTCCAGGAGGTTATGCTTCCTAACTATAGGCAGTTATATATGTTTGAATATGGGGCAGAGGTCAGACCTGAAAAGATCTTAACATTTGAGGAGACCAGAGCAAGGAGGGCTACATACCATTTAAAAATCAAGCTATTAAATAATATTTGTTCTAGTCCCCTACTTTAAGAAGTACACCTTCCTGGGGCTGGGAAGGTGGCTCAGTGGTAGAGCGCATGCCTTGCATGCCAGAGGCCCTGGGTTCGATTCCTCAGCACCACATAAGCAAAAAGTAAAAAGCCGGAAGTCGCGCTGTGGCTCAAGTGGTAGAGCGCTAGCCTTGAGCTGAAGAGCTGAGGGACAGCGCCCAAGCCCAGAGTTCAGGCCCCATGACCAGACCAAAAAAACCCAAAACAACAAGAAGTACACCTTCCTGAAAGATCACACTTAAATAGTTTGTGATTGTTGGTGTTCTCAGAGTTCTGAACCAGGGTTAAATCTTGAAATTTAATTCTTGGCCACATACCTTATCTTTCCATCCTTGCTTCTTTTCTTTATCTTTCTGTAGATACATGAAGAAATTCAGCTTGAATTTTCAAATCTGTCCCCAAACAACTGCACTTTGATTACCTGTGGGCCTAGAGAAGGAGTACATAGACTCTTTGGATATCAGGAACACCTTACCTTGTGGGTACAAGTCAGTATCTCTCAAGAGAGATCAAGGAAGAGAAATGACCAAGAAGTAAAGAATAGGTTAAGATGAAAAAGAAAAGGTTTGTTTCCCCTGCTTATTCTCCAATAAATATTTAGAAAAAGTCCTAGTATGGGCTGGGTAGGTGGCTCAGTGGTAGAGCGCTTGCCTTGCATGCCTGAGACCCTGGGTTCGATTCCTCAGCACCACATAAGCAAAAAGAAAAAAGCTGGACGTGGCGCTGTGGTTCAAGTGGTAGAGTGCTAGCCTTGAGCTGAAGAGCTGAGGGACAGCGTTCAGGCCCAGAGTTCAGGCCCCACGACTGGACCCCCCCCAAAAAAAAGAAAAAGAAAAAGTCCTAGTATGGAATACATAGGTGTTGAATAGATGACAGGAGGCTGAAAAGAAATAGTGGTTAAGAGGAAATGAGAAGTATAACTTTACTAAAAGCTAAATGAAAAAAATTTCAAAAAACACTTGTGTTGTATGCTATTCTAATTTCCACTCCATGATTAACTGAAGAAGAAATAGGAAAGGAAAAATCACTTATCCCTAGTGGAAAATGGTATGATTCTATACTTAAAAGAGCTAAAAGTCTCCATCAGAAAAAACTTTAATACTATAAACTTTTTGGTAAAATGGCAAGATACAAAATGAGCATACAAAAAATCAGTTGCATTTCCATATGAAAATAATAAGCAGGCTGAGAAATGAATCAGGAAAATAATTCCATTTATAATAGCCTCAAAAAATGCTTAGGCATAAGTTTAAGGGTGAAAGAACTCTGCAATGAAAACTAAAACACTGAGGAGAAGTTGGAAGAGCCACAAGAAGATGGAAAGACTACCCATGTTCACAGATCAGCCGAATTATTTTTGGAAAAGTGGCTAAATTACTAAATGCAATCTACAGATTTAATGTAATTCACATCAAAATTACAATGGCATTCTTCACGGAAATAGGAAGTTCAGGTTTTTTCTGTTTTGGTGGTACAGGGTTTGACCTCAGAACTTCACACTTACAGTCACATTTTACCTCTTGCACTGTGGCCCTTCCACATAAAGAACTTTTAAGCATATTTATATATTTTTCAAGTACTCTCATGTTTGATTTTGTAATGAACAGTACCTGGAATGAAGCATACCCAAATCATCTCATAACTTTGCTTAATATCTTCAATATTTCTAAACAAGTAGTAGCTCCCTACTTGAGATAGCCTTCTATGTAGCCCAGGCTGGCACTGAACTCACAGTCCTGCCTCAGCTTTCATAATGCTGGGATTACTGGTGTGCATCATCATGCCTGGCCAGAATCAAATTTTTATGTCATATCTGCAAATTCTTTGCAAAATAAATTTAGCTGGTTTCATAGCATTTTAAATTATTAGGATCAGAACTAGAGCTTTAGTAAAGGGAAGGACTTTCAGCTATACATGGATATGTTTAGATAGCTAATTTGTTTTTATTTAAGGCATAGGCTTTATAAAAATCCTAGATGACACTTTTTGGTTGCAGAAATTGGCAACTTGACCTAATATTTAGGAGGAAATGCAAAGGCCCTAGAATAGCAAGCCTTTTTTTCCATATAAAAGAGCAAAGACATGCTCCAGCGGCTTTGCTTGTAATTCTATCTACTCAAGTAGCAAAAACACTACGAGAACACAGGCCTTGAGTTCAAGTCCCAGTACTAATACGAAAATAAAAGAGCAAAGTTTAAGGACTTAACACCACTCAGTTTTAAAATTATAATTGCTTTTAGTAAAGCTATAATAATTAAGATGGTGTATTAGTATATAGATTGATAGAACAGAATTGAGAGTCCAGAAGTAAATTCTTACTTTGAACTGCAGTGAAGTTTTTTTTGGGGGGGGGCGGGAGGATGACACTCTGTTGCTGAGGTGGACCTCTAGCCCCTTTTTTGCAGTGATTATTTTTGAGAAAGGGTATTGGTTTTTGTTTAGGCCCATTCCTGGACCAAAGCCTGCCAAGGTTGTAGCTGGGGATAGGTGCAGATTCTTCCACTGGGATAGAGTCTTGAGACTTTGGGACCAGGCTGGCCTGAAACCTTGTTACACCCCAAATCAGCTTTCCAAGTAGGTAGAAAGATGAGCATCAGCCCCCAGGTGATGACTTGTTTTGGTTTCACTATGTTGCTCAAACTGGCTTCAAATTCATGGATTCAAGTGATCTAACATCAGTCTTTTAAGAAGGTTTGAACTCAAGGTCTTAAAAATACTCTATCATTTGAGGCATTCCTCCAGCTTTTTTTTCCTTTTGTTATTTTTTGAATAAAGTGGCACCCTTTGCACTTATAGTTTGGACCATTGATCCCATTTTGTGTTTCCTGTGTAGCTGGGATGACAGGTGCACATCACTGTGCCCACCTTTTTTTTGGTTGAGGTGGAGGTCTTCCCAATTCCCCTGCCAGGCCTCTAACTGGGAGTCTCCCAATCTCAACCACCCATATGGCTAGGATTACTAGCATGAGCTACTGTGCCCAACTTCAAGTGACTTAAAAAAAAAAAGATGCCAAAGAATTCAGTGGGACAAACACCATGTTTTCAGCAGCTGGTACTGGACCAGTTGTACATTCCTATGTAAAAAATATACATTGGCTCCAAAGCTGTTAGCACATAGGAAAATTAAGTAGGCCATAGGTCTAAATGTCAAAAACAAAATTAAAAGAAAACATAAAGTCTTCATGATCATATCTGCCTTTCATAGATGACCTCAAAATCACATTCCATGAAAGAAAAATAAAACAAATTCTTTGGATCTAATCTAGGTTAAAAACTTTTGCTTCTCAAGAACACACTATTAATGAAAGGATGAGATAAAATAAATACAAACTATTCTGATCAAAGACTGAGTGCTTTAAAAATCACTGATAAAAATTATCCAATTTTAATTTTTTTTTGTTATTATAATGGTGATGTACAGGGGGGACAGTTACATAATTCAGATAAAGAGTACATTTCCTTTTGGACAATGTTATTCCTTCCCTTTTTGTCCTTATTTGCACATTGTACAGTTTATTTTAACATGGTGTCTATTGAGTACCACTGTTGCTTTTGTTCACCTTTTGTCCCTACATTATGGGTACCTTTCCTTATCCTTCCAAAGACAGATAAGCGGAAAAAAAAGACAAAAAGAAAAGAAAACAAAAAAGTAACAAAAACCCTCTTGTTTCCATTTCCTGGAGGACATTGCAATGAATGTTATTTTGTATGATCAACTGTGCATAAGTATTGTGTCTTTATGTTCCTCTCCTACTAAAAGTATCCTCCTTCAGTCTCATTGTGTGCGAATGCCTAGAATCTTGTATAACTTATCATGTCCCCATGTATTTTATTTATTTATTTATTTTCAGTTGTGGGTTCATGTATTTTAGATCTATCTTCTTCAGATGAGAGAAAACATGCTCCATTTGTCTCTGAGTTAGCCTTACTTCATTTAATATGGTTTGATTTAGGTCTGTCCATTTCCCTGTAATAAATACTCCAAGTTTAAAATGGATAAAAGGTTTAGATAGACATTTTATTTTTAAAAAATTACCAAGGGCTGGGAAGGTAGCTCAGTGGTAGAGTGCTTGCCTTGAATGCCTGAGGCCCTGGGTTCGATTCCTCAGCACCACATAAGCAAAAAGAAAAAAGCTGGAGGTGGCGCTGTGGCTCAAGTGGTAGAGCGCTAGCCTTGAGCTGAAGAGCTGAGGAACAGCGCCCAGGCCCAGAGTTCAGGCCCCACGACCGGACCCAAAAAAACAAAAATTACCAAGTGGGCTAAGGGTATAGCTTAGAGGTACACCACTTATAGCATGTATAGAACTCTAGATTTTTCCTCCAGAACCATGCAAAGAAAAGTATATCACTGCCTGATAAGCTTATGAAAAGGTAGTCAACAATATTAGACCTTAGGGAAAGCTAAATTAAGACCACAGTTTAAAACTACAGTGTGTCAACTAGAATAACCATACTAAAAAGATAAAAAATACCAGGGTTCGCAAAGATATGGAGAAACCCTCATAGATTACTGGTAGGAATATAAAATCATTTGGTCACATTGGGAACCAATCTGGTAGTTCCTTAAAAGGTTAAAAACATAGACTTCCTGTTCAACCCAGTAAAATCCCCTTGTAGATTTGGCTCCAGGAATGAAAATGCTCATCCCCAAACTTGCAAATGTTCATAGCAGTACTCTTCCTAGTAGTCCCTAACTGGAAGCAATCCACAGTAACACACATCAACTGGCAAATGGATAAATCAAATATGCCATCTATATCTGTATGTATACAATGGAATACTATTTAGCAATAAAAAGAATGAATTTGTGTTACATAGTATGCATGGATGAACCTCAAACATTATCAAATGAAAGAAGGCAAATACAAAAGTCTACATAAGTATAATTTCATTCATATGAAATTTTTGTAAGTTGCAAATGTAGACTGACCCAAAGCAGAATAGTGATGGCCTGTGGCTGTAGATGGTAGGGAAGATTGCCTGTTTAAGGGAATTTCTTGCAGTATGGAAATATTTTAGAATTGGTTCATGGTATTCATTGGTAACACAATTCTAGAAATTTACTCCCTTCTCAAAAAAAAAATTGAATTGTGTGCTTGAAAATAGTGATTTCTACCTACCTGGGTGCCAGTGGCTTACTCCTGTCATCCTAGCTACTCAAGGAGGCTGAGGTCTGAGGATTGCAAGTTGAAGGCTAGCCTGGGCAAGAAAGTCCACGAGACTCTTATCTCCAACTAACCACAGAAAAACCGAAGCGACCCTGTGGCCTAAGTGGTAGAGTGCTATCCTTGAGTAAAAGGAGCCCAGAGACAGTGCCCAGGCCCATGCTTCAAGGTCCAGGACCGGCAAAAAAGAAAAAGGTGATTACTTAGAATATTTACAGGAAGTCACTAGGGTGTCACTTGAAGACTTGATCCTTTTGTGAGTGTATTTATGTAAAGCTGCTTATTTTCCAACGGATCTAAATTCCCAGGCTTGCGATTTTCATTTCCTGAACCCCTTCAAAAATAAAGCAGTTAAAAAAAAGAAATCTAATTCCCTCATCCTCTGTTCACCTGAGTGTAGAACTGTGATAAATAATCCTAATCTGTCCTAGTTCAGCACCTATCTTCCAGGCAACCTTCATCTAGTCTTCTGGCAGCTGCCACTTCTGTTTCCATAGCGACGGCTTTGTTTTTACTGGATTGGCGACCTTGCTTCTACCGGTTTCTCCGCTGGAGCCGGTGCGGTTCTGGAGATTCATCCCGTGTTTTTCTCCTTCGTTTTTCCAGAAAAAGACCTTCTCTTTGCAAATTACCCTCATCTGTGCAGCCGAGAAGAAATAACCAGAGAGGTACTGATTCTCTGCGTTTCTCATTTCCCTTCTAGGGCAGCTCATCAAGATTTGGGTGCCAGCAAAAGTACTCTTTCAAAGCAGAACTCTCCAAAAATATGTGGGAATTTGTGGAACATGTCTGTCCCACTGTTAAATTTTTGAAATATATTTGCAATATATTAAGTGTGACTATTTTTGCCTGGTCACTTTTCTGGAAAGTAGCAAAACTAAGAAGATTAGTGTTAAAATAGTAATGAAGTTAAATGTCAGCTTTTGGGGGGAGAATTCTTTCTATTACTTAAAAATTTATTATTATTGTGAAGTGGTTGTACACAGGGGTTACAATTCCATAAGTCATGTTTTGAGTACAGTGCTTCTTCGTCATTGTTCTCCCTCACTTTACCACTCCCATTCCTACCCTCACTTTACATAATTCATTCTTTGCATACTGTACATCGGTTATAATGACTGTATTTTCTCCCCCTTCATCCCTCTATTCAGGTGCCTCCCCACACCTTGGCTCTCCCTTTCATGGGAAGGAGAATTCTTAACTAGATTTTTTTTGTTGCTATGGTTTGTATCTAAGGAAACTTTCAAACCTAGGAGATTAGAGCTCATGAGAGAGTTTAAAAAGCACCAAATTAAATTTCTACATTTCAGTTTCTAAAGGGAAAAATGTGTAGATTCATTTCTTCATAGGAAGTGGGTGGCAGAGCTCTACTAGGACATTCTGCCCACTCATCAGAATCACCATTCTTTAACTACTATTGTACTTGGAAGGAAGATCTCAAAATGTGTAGGATTTTATTTTTGGTATTGATTTTAAGCTATAATATGAATATATTGAGGCATGCTTGGTGGTAATGGCTACTTGGATTTATTTTCCTCCTGAATGTATATTTTAATTTTCAGGGAACCAAGATGTCAGACCCAAAGCAGGCTGCTATTGCAGCACAAAAGGAGGCTCTGAACTTGAAGTTACCCCCCATTGCCCATCCTTCAGAAAATGTAGGTGTTAGCACACCAAAACAAAGTAAGTTACTAAACTACAAAAGATCCATGGAACAGCAGAAGAAAGTGAATAAGTTGGTGTAAGTAGCATATTAATAACTAATTCTTGCTTGGAATTTAGTTGAAATGATTTGGGTTCATAGTCTCATAAGAAGTTTCAACCATAGTCTGGCATCAGTGGCTCACTCCTGTACTTCTAGCTGTTAAGGAGACTGATTTGAAGCCAGCTAAGAGAAGAAAGTCTGTGAAACTCTTATCTTCAATTAGTCACACCTGTGTGTGTACACATATGGCAGGTGCGTGTGCATGCGCGTGTGCACACACACACACACATGTTGAGTGGAACTGTAGATCAAGTGGTAGAGTAAGGCCTTGAGCAAAAAAGCTCAGGGACAGAGCTCGGGCCTTGATTCAAGCCCCAGGACTGGCACATACAAAAAAGTTTAACCCATGTAGTTGTTCATGAGCAAAATATTATTGAATTAACTAGAAAAGCAATTGGAAATTGACCATATTGATATTATGTACTGCCTACTTTTCAGACATTGTTCCTATCACTTTGTCAGTATTTCTTACCACAACCCCATAGAGTAGCTACTATTATTTGTCTATTTTATTTTTTAAGTGAATAAGTGAGGTACAGATTAGTTAAGTAATTTGCCCCTACAGTTTAGATCCAGGTGGTCTGTTTCTGGAGTTTGCATACTTTAAGCACAGTACTATTTTAGCTCTCTTTATAGTATATCCATAGTGGTCCCTGAAAGTGAAACCAAGTAATTTTCTACAAATAGTATTACATTTGAAGAGTACTTAATAAACTATTATATATTTAAACTACTTGTAATTAAAAAAATTCTATAAAGAACAGTCCAGTAACCTTTCTTCCCCTACTCCCCAGTGAAGCAGAAGTTAAAACTAGTTTCAACTAAAGACTGTGATGATGGGCTGGAAAGATGGCTCAGTGGTAGAGTGCTTGCCTTGCGTGCATGAGGCCCTGGGTTCGATTCCTCAGCACCACATAAACAGAAAAATCCAGAAGTGGTGCTGTGGCTCAACTGGTAAAGTGCTAGCCTTGAGCTGAAGAGCTGAGGGACAGCGCCCAGGCCCAGAGTCCAGGCCCCATGACTGGCAAAAAAAAAAAAAAAAGACTGTGATGATGGTTATTCAGTTTAACACTTACAGAAAATTTCTTAGATACCTGAATCTGTTGGTCTGTGGGGCTAAAGAAAAAAGAAAAAAAGCATGAACCTTGTTTATAAGATCTTAGTTCAATGTTGAAGTATAGAAAGAGAAATTTCTTTTTGGTGGATTTCTGCTTCTCCTAATGTATTCTTTTTCTTTTCTTGGTTAACTTTTATGAATGTTTTTGCAACTAAGTCTCACTGTGACATTGTTGATGATAAGGTGGTCAGTATGATAATTCAAATTTTATAATTTTACTTTCCTTATAATTACACAAGTCTGTTAGTTGTATAACTACTTAAGGTTTATATTTTTGTTAGCTGATCAATCATTCACTTACAATAGACCTAAACTTATAAGGGTAAGAACTGATATCAGTTTTGTACTCATAGATTACACCTTCATTTTCGTAGACTTACAAGGAGGTTCTCAAGGAATTAGTTTGTTCAACTACTAGCAGTTCCACAAATACACTATGATTTTAGAAACTTAGAGATATGCTCTGCAAGTAAGGTTAGTTTATAAATTACCTATTCTATAAATCCTCCCAATCTCTTTGGGGTTGCTTTAATCCTTTCTATATATTTCTCTTACATTATTTTATTAAAAACTTGCTATTGTTGTGCTGTTGCACAATCTCTGGGATTGTTACTAAGGAGATCATGGAAACATAAAAGAAAAAGTGTTTTTAAGAAGTTTATGCCAGCTGGGTGCTGGTGGCTCACATCTGTTAATCCTAGCTACTTAGGAGGCTGAGATCTGAGGAGCACAGTTAGAAGCCAGCCCAGGCAAGAAAGTCATATCTCCAATTAATCACAGAACAAGTCAGAAGTGGTACAGTGGCTCAAGTGGTGGAATGCTAGCCTTGAGCAAAAGAGCTCAGGGACAGTGCCTAGGCCCAGAGTTCAAGTCCCAGGACCAGAAAAAAAAAAAGTCTATGCCAATGAAAGGAGACAATAAATAGGCAAAACCCCTCAAACTGTGGGAGTGGTGTAATAAGCTCACAGAGATGCAAGTAAGGTAGATTGTTTAGGTCTTTGTAAGCCATAATAAAGAATTCAGATTTTATTTTATTGTTGAAATGTCTAAAATAGGAAGTGGCATGAATCCAATTTACATTTAAAATATGTCCTGGCAATTAACTCAGGGAAAAATGCATCTAGAAAATGTGGTGTATATACACAATGAAATTTTACTCATTCATTAGAAAGAATGATATTGTATCATTTGCAAAGAACTGGAAGGACCTGGAAAAAATAGTTAATTAAGTGAAGCAAGTCAGGCCGAGAAGGACAAAGGATGCACGTTTCTCTCTCATATGGAAGCTAGAATTAATTTATTAATATATAAGTAAACATTTTAGGATGGAATGCAAGTATACAAACATGTATTAACTGAAGTATGGTATATTCAGGGGAGAAATCAAATTGTGTAACTCCTTAGAAATTCTCATAGTCCACCAAAATAAACAACAGGAAAATGGTACTTGAAAGGTGAGGGTGGGGTCAAGGGGAGGACTGTAAGACTAAAGAAGAGATGAATGCAGGTGGAGAGTCCCGTCATAAAATCCAATGTATATCCTACAAAATTACAAACATTGAGGGGGGAGGTAGGGTTGGGAGGGATGGGGGAGAATGAAGAAAGGGATGATATTGATCAAGATGCCTTGTATTCATAAACTGCTTTGTTGAATGGAAGCTCCTTTGTACAACTATTTAGAGAGAATCAAAATATAAATAATAGGATAGAAACAATTCTCTTTTGGAGTTGAAATACCTATGTATTTTAAGGGCAAATATAAGAGAAGTCTAGGCTGGCGAGATAAAATTTGGGAAGCACCAGCATTTAGATTAAAAAAAAATAGTTTCTATTTAGCCTAAGCTGATCTCCAAACTCACTATGTAGCCCAGGCTGGTCTCCAACTCTCAATTCTCTAATCATAAATCATATAAAATAATAAATATCAAAATGAATTCCAGAAAATGGAAAAAAGAGGTTTTTCTCTCAACTGTTTTATTTTGTCTTATTTGTTTATATGTCTTTGGGAGGGCAAGGGGGGAGAGAAAAAAAGTGTAGGGACAAAGGGTGTACAAAAGCAGCAGTGGTAATCAGTAGACACTGAAAATGAACTACACAACTTGTGGATAGGGATGGGAGAGAAAAACTGTGAGAGAGCAGGGTCGGGGTGACATTGTCCAAAAAGAAATGTACTCTCATGGGGCTGGGAAGGTGGCTCAGTGGTAGAGCATTTGCCTTGCATGCATGAGGCCCTGGGTTTGATTCCTCAGCACCACATAAGCAAAAAGAAAAAAACCGGAAGTGGTGCTATGGCTCAAGTGGTAGAGCGCTAGCCTTGAGCTGAAGAGCTGAGGGACAGCGCCCAGGCCCAGAGTTCAGGCCCACAACTGGACCCCCCCAAAAAAATATATACTCTTTATTTGACTTATGTAACTGTAGCCCCTCTGTACACCACTTTTATTTTTTTTTATTTTTTTTGTTGCAACGTCCAAAGCTAAAATTTTATTACATCTTTTTTTGTCAATATATTAGCACAAACCACAAACATGTTATTTCTTCCTAATAAATGCTATCAGTAAAATAATGTTAGAAGACAAGAAAGAGGTCTTAGTAAATAATTAATATACTCCCATCATTTCAAACACGAAGGAAAACAGAGCATAAGTCAAAGGCAGAGCTAGAGCTAAAATTAATTTTCTAGCTTTTCCAATATTTTTTTATTTATTTTTTATTTATTTTATTTTATTTGTGAAGATACTGTACAGAGGGGTTACAATTACATGGGCAGGATA
>NW_012267228.1:24367379-24373059 GCF_000151885.1 Dipodomys ordii
TGTTGTTAGAGTTCTTGATTTTTGCCGTTCTAACTGGGGTGAGGTGATATCTCAATGTTGTTTTGATTTGCATTTCTTTTATGGCTAGGGATGTTGAACATTTCTTCATGTGTACACCACTTTTATAATAAATTTAAAAAATTTAAAAAAAGAATGATGTTTGTGGGTTCTAGGAGTGAGGTAGAATGTAATAAGTCATGGACAGAAGTTGGCTTGGACTGATTCTGTTTCCTGGGACTTTTGGATGAGTCAGTATCATGTAGTAGATTTCTAGAGTCCTGGAATTGAGCCTGCCCACTCCCTCTTCTTGGTTACTACTCATCTTCTGTATTCAAAGCAGGGATTTCTATTCTCTACTACATGTAGTCTCTTAAACAGTCTTTTGACATGATCAAATATTTCTTTATTGGTTTTTGTTAATATTAAAAGTAAATACAGGGCTGGGAAGGTGACTTAGTGGTAGAGTGCTCACCTTGTAGGCATGAGGCCCTGGGTTCGATTCCTCAGCACCACATAAGCAGAAAAAGCCAGAAGTGGTGCTGTGGCTCAAGTGGGAGAGTGCTAGCCTCGAGCTGAAGTGTTGAGAGATAGCGACCAGGCCTAGAGTTCAGGCCCCACGACCGACAAAATCAAAACAAAACAAAACAAAACAAACAAACAAAAAGGCTTAACAGATACCCTGAAAACATTACAGGAAAGAATATGAGAAACTTTAGGTCTCCTTTGCACAGGCCAAAATTTTCTTAATAAAGACCCAGAAACAGAACAAATTAAAGAAAGGTTGGACAAATGGGATTGCATTAAACTGCAGAATTTCTGCATGGTAAAGGACATAGCTAGCAAGATCAATAGAAAGCCCACGGATTGGGAGAAGATCTTCAATAGCCATGCAACAGACAAAGGCCTCATATTTAAAATATACTTAGAACTCAAAAAATTTAAAAAAAGTAAATATAGGAAGTAAAAATTCTCACTTATGTTCTTTCTAGATTTATAATCAGTAGAAAAATCTTGCTCTAGAAATTGTTGCTGAATTAAATGGTGACATTTACATAGAAAAAAAACTCAACAAAGTTAGTCATTTTTATGCTGGAATAATTACAGTGGCTTGTGCCAATTAGCCTGCTAAAGTATGAGGCAAATTCCTTTGAAGTAGCAATTTGATCATGGAGAAGTAGGCAGTTTAGAGAGATATAATAGAAGAAGTCTACCTGCATCTTTTTTTTTTCTTTTGGTACGGTCCATGGGGCCTGAACTCTGTGCCTGGGCGCTGTCCCTCAGCTCTTCAGCTCAAGGCTAGTGCTCTACCACTTGAACCACAGCGCCACTTCCGGCTTTTTTTTCTGCTTAGGTAGTGCTGAGGAATCGAACCCAGGGCCTCATGCATGAAAGGCAAGTGCTCTACCACTGAGCCACCTTCCCAGCCCTGCATCTTTTTATTTTATGAGAGCAATTGGCACATACATTTGATTTTCTGGAATGCTTACAAAGCTATAGCTTTCTCTCAATTCCCATATGTATTTATTTTTATTTTTATTGTTATTATAAAGGTGATATACAGAGAGTTACACTTACATAAGTCAAGTGATGAGTACATTTATTTTTGGAAATTATCACATCTTTCCTTGCTCTCTTCCAGTTTTTCCCTCTGCCCCCTCCCACAAGTTGTTTAGTTCATTTACATCCTAGTACCTCGTGACTACCACTGATGCATTTGTTCATCCTTTATCCCTCCATTTCTTTTTTCTTCCCTTACTCTCCCAAAGACAGATAAACAAGACAAAAAGAAAAGGAAACAAAAACAAAAATAAAGAAAAAAATCTCTTCATTCCCTGGAGTTCATTTCCATAAATATTATTTTATATGGTCAGACACACATAGGTACTGCACTTTTGTATTCTTCCTCTAATAATAGCCTCCTTTTGGCCTGCATCTTGAAGATTAAAAATGAAAAGAAGGAAGTTTTTCTTTTTAAAATTATTAATTAGTTGTATGAAGAGATTACGAATACAATACTTCTTGTTCAGTGTTACCCCTTCCATTGCCTTCTTAACTTTTCCTTCTCTCATCCCTACCCTCAAGTTATATAGTGCAATTTTTACATAATATATATTGAATATAACATCTGCATTTCTTCACCCTCACTCCGTTCATGTCCTCTACTTTGCCTACCCCTAAAACATGTTTCCTCTTCCTGGTATTCATTTTGATAAACAGTTAATAAGTTGTTCAATGGAGTTACATTGTTAGACTCCTTCCCTAAGAATAACCTCCTTTAGTCTGTTTGCATGTATATGAAGAGCCCTGTATATAGTATCATGCATGTTTGTAATTTAGATCTAGCTTCCACATATGAGAGAAAACACATGCTGTTTGTCCTCCTGAGTCTGATTTACTTCACTTAATATAGTTTTTCTAGGTCCATCCATTTCCATGAAAAATGACACAATATCATTCATTCTAATAGATGAACAAAATTTCATTGTATACATGTACCACATTTTCTTGATCCATTTACCCATTGTAGAGCTTCTGGGCTGTTCTAAAACTTGGCTTCTGTGAATAGAGCAGCAATGAACATGCATGTGCAGGTTTCTTTACTATATTCTGACTTGTGATACTCTAGATGCCCAAAAGTGGTATGGCTGGATGGTAAGATAGTTCTATGTTTAGTTTTTTGAGGCCAAACTTCTTAAGGAAGTATAAAATATTCCGTACACATTTTCTGTTTCATGTAGAAAACTCATAGGTGTTTTAGTTTAGTTTAGTATAGGTTCAGTAAAATTTAATAGTGAGACAAGGCTGCTTAAGAAAGCTATTTTCAGACTATTTTAATAGTATAGAATGTCTAAGCTGGGCACTGGTGGCTCACACCTGTAATCCTAGCCACTCAGGAGGCTGAGATCTGAGGATCTCGGTTCAAAGCCAGCCTGGGCAGCAAAGTCTGTGAAACTCTTATCTCCAATAAGCCACCAGGAAACCAGAAGTGGAGCTGTGGCTCAAGTGGTAGAGTGCTAGCCTTGAGCTGAAGAGCTGAGAGACAGCGCTCAGGCCCAGAGTTCAAGCCCCACGACGACCACCACCACCACCACTACCTCCAAAAAAGAATGTCTAGAATATGGGAGAGAAAAGTTTGCTCTGCACTTGTCAAACAACATTTGGAATTCTGGAATCAAATTTTAAGATGGAAATTGATAAACCAAAATGAGTACTGAATGAGGAAACTTGGAAGTACATAACTTGAAGGAAACAGGTGTGCTAATTGGTAAACATCTAGGCACAGTCAGGCCCGAGTTCAAATACAGTTTGTACAGATGATTAACCATGTGAATTTGTAAATGTCCCAGTCTCCTTCAGCTTCTTTTATCATTGCCATTCTGATCTCTTTCCTTTTTCTTTTTTAGGTTTTTCTTTGATCATATCTTATCAGATAGCTGTTTTATAAACTGTTAATGTGGTCTTCCTAAAAATGTTCCCATGCTCAAAAACTCTCAGTGACTCCCTCTCCATTGCCTATAGAATAAAACAGCTTGCTCTTTGAGACCATTAGCCACAGTTTTCCAAACCAATTTTCTATATTTGTCTCCATATCATCTCATCAATTTTGGGGGGATTGGCAGCTCTCTGTTTCTTCTTTTTTTCTGTTTCTTCCCTTGCTTTGCCTTCCTTGTCTTTCAGTGTCTTTTTTTTTCAGATCATAGAAAAACCACATCTCCACCTGAAATACTCTTTTTCATTTACAGCTCCTTTGCAAATGATGACATGTTCATGTGGCCTTTATCGATAGTCCCAGAAGTGGTGTTGCCTTTCCCCCAAACCACCAGAGTCTTCATATGGCACTTTGTTTTTAATCTTCTCATTTAGTTACTTTCTAACTTTCTAGAGATTTCTAGGTGCTACATTGCTATTATGGTTACTTATGGTAATATAGGCATTCAGTGAATATTTGTCAACAAATGAATGGGTTATACACTGTAACAATTTAAAGAGGGAATAACATTTTATGGATGATTAAAATCCATAAGTGGTTTCAAAGGTAAACTTTATTGAGCAACTACTACTATGCTCAGTTACTGTTAGAGGCACTGGAGTCTAGGCATGAATCTATAATGTATATCAAATCATGACAAGTGCATAAAATATAAATGAGGATAAGAAATATGGATAATGGAAGAAGTGTTTTGTAATATAGAGAGGAAAAGAAAGGGTTCTCAGATAGCCAGAGAAGAAACTCTGTATCAGAATTAAAAATTTGATAGTGGCTCACACTTGTAATCCTAGCTATTCAGAGGCTGAGATCTGAAGAATACAGTTCGAGGTCAGCCCAGCCAGAAAAATCAGTGAGACTTTTACCACCAATTCACCAACAAAAAGCCAGAAGTGGATGTGTGGCCTATGTGGTAAAGTACCCGCCTTGAGTGAAAAAACTTAAGTGAAGGAATGAGGCCCTGAGTTCAAGCCTCAGTACTGGCAAATACACACTATTTTCTTTTTTTTTTAGTTTAATCCCTTTACATACTACCTGAATAATTTAAAAATTAAGGTTTCACAGATGATGGCTATTAAGATTTATTTTTCATAGATTAAGTCAGATTAATAGCTCTTAAATAATCCTTTTAATATTGTTGAAAATTTCAACTTACAATGTTTTAATAATTAATGCTAATTCAATTTTCAAGAATCATGCATTGTTCTAACTATAAATTTCAGAATTGATGGAGCAAAAGCAAATCTAGACAGAACTCTAGTTAAAAGAGTACCTCCATCACCAGAGCCTGATTATCCTTCAACTGTAAGTTGTATATTCTCTTAAAATTTTTTCTTATACTATTTTAATTCTTAAGTAATTAAGTCTTAGTATAGCTAAGATTTAAAAAGAATTGATATGTTTTAAAACTGTATATTTTAAATTTAAAGTTTCTTCCTTGGTTTAATTGTCTTTTTGTATTTGTTTTGACAGATGACCAGTGAAATTAAAAAAAAAGGAGTAAGTTTAATTTTTTGTTTTGGTTTTTAAGATAAAGAAATAATTACAAGGCAGTTTGTTGTAAGACAATCTTCTAAGTTCCATCCTCAGGAAGAAAGAAATTTTGAAACGTTTTTGTTTTCTTTATCTAAGAGAACAAGCATGTTATAGAGAACAAAATGGGTTTTAACAGTTACATTTTTTGTTGCTACTCAAAGTTAATTATATAAATATTTAAGTTTGTATTCCAAACCACTGAAAAATATTTAAAGTAGCTGTACAAAGGAAATATATCTCTCTTTTAAAATTAGGATAATAATGGATTATCCTAATGTTAATATAACTGATGGTAAATTATCCACTCAATAATACTTATCAAGTGTCTACTATATGTAGATTTTGTATTAGGAGCTAGAGAAAAAAAGTCAGGATGGGTAATAACATGGGACTATGATAAGACTGGTAGAAAGATGATATATAAAACTGCTTTAATAACAATAGATACAAAAATTAATGGAGCTGGTTGCACAAAAGAAGATATTATGCAGTATGTGTTCAGATGAGGGTATTTTCTTTTTTTTTTTTTTTGGTCGGTAGTGGGGCTTGAACTCTGGGCCTAAGCACTGTCCCTCAGCTCTTCAGCTCAAGGCGAGCACTCTACCACTTGAGCTACAGCGCCACTTCCGGTTTTCTGGTGGTTTATTGGAGATAGGA
>NW_012267228.1:24373109-24406241 GCF_000151885.1 Dipodomys ordii
TGGTTTATTGGAGATAGGAGTCTCACGGTCTCTCCTGCCCGGGCTGGCTTTGAACCGCAATCCTCAGATCTCAGCCTCCTGAGTAGCTAGGATTGCAGGCATGAGCCACCAGCGCCCAGCTGAGGCTGTCTATTTTCTAAGTCCACCAAAGTTTCCTTTAGATGTAGAGTTGAAAACTATACCTCCTTGTGAATTGAGTTAAAGTGTTTCTTTTTTCTGGTGATGGGTTTGAACTCAGGCCCTGGAGTTTTCTTGGCTTGCTTGTTTGGCTGGTGCCTGCCTTTTCCTTGTTATTTTGGACTTGTGGTCTTGAAGACTTTTCTGCTTGTGCTAGCTTTGAATTGCAATTCTCTAGATCGCAGCCTTTTTCGTATCTAGCATTACAGGCATGAGCTTGACCTTATGATTGTTTTTTACTGGCCTGTCTATTCATGTACCTGTATTATAATTATATAGGATTTGTAGAATGTTGCAATGTTTCTTAAGGCCAGTCCTCCACTGTAGATTTTTTTTTTCACAAGGATTTCTTGGCTATTCTTGTATATTTTTTCCACAAGAACTTTAGTATCAAGTTGTCTAGTTTCAAAAAAATGTAGATATTTGCAGGTTTTAAATAGAAATTGTGTTAATCTATGGACAAACTGAAACTTTCATGATATTAAAATGTTGCTAATAAGATCAGGTATTATTTTTCCATTTGCCCATTTTTGTCAGATTTTTCATTCGTATGGGAGAATTTGTGAATTATACACACTCTTGTATCAAATTATATCACTTGTATCAATTATACCACTCTTGTATCAAAATACAGTTGTCAAAACATAGGCTTTATTTCATAGTATATACTCAGCAATCAGAACAATGTTTAACTGTTTATTAAATTAATGAATATTTGTTCAAAAAAAGAGTAATAAGTTAGACAAGGATTACTTTTGTCTGGGGAAAATGAAGAGTATAAGAACATAAAGTTGTCAAGAACTTATCACAAATAAAGGATAAAACATTTCCTTTAGAAGGCATAGTTTTAGATAAAATAATTTTAATCCTGAAAACATGTTTTTATAGAATATTATTATTCTAAAGGAATATTATCATGGGAAGACAGAGCTTAGGAGTTAAATTGAAATATACATCACACAGATGATTTATTTTTTGTTATCATCTTCTCAGTTCAACTATATTTATATGAAGGAGTGTGTAGAAAGTAGTCCTATAGTACCTATTCAGAAAGAATGGCTGGACCACATGTTAATGCTGATACCTGAGCATTTAAAAGAAGGGAAAGAAAGAGAAGACCTGATTGAAAGCCTCAAAAATGAGGTATCAAGTGATTTTGAAAAAAGCATGAAGAGATATTTGGGTAAGTAGCATTTGACACTTTTACTTTTG
This sequence comes from Dipodomys ordii, assembly GCF_000151885.1. NCBI lineage: Eukaryota > Metazoa > Chordata > Mammalia > Rodentia > Heteromyidae > Dipodomys > Dipodomys ordii. Next base: position 24,374,499 of record NW_012267228.1, read on the forward strand.
ATCCTAAAACTGAACCAACAATAGATGTAAAATGAATAATGAACACTATATATTTAAAGTGTATGGGGCCAGGCATGGTGGCACATGTCTGAAATCTTAGCTAGGTAGGAGGTGGAAGTAGGAAGTCTTTGAGAGACCTTATCTGAAAAGTAAAGTAAAAAGGGCTAGAAGTGTTGTTCAAGTAGTAGAATACTTGCCTAGTGAGTGCAAGGCTCAGTACTGAAAAAAAACCCTATGTATATATTTCCTAGATATTATTTCTACTTAATTTTTTATTCTGAGACTGTGAAATAATCAAGATTTTATGTAATTTAATAGCTTGGTAATTTTTGTGACTGTCTGATTTTTAAAACTTTATCTTTACATTAGCTATCTTATTTACAGGAGTATGAGAAAATATTAATATTAATTAATTAATTAGAAATTTAACCTTTACAATTTTTACTGAAGTTTTTTTTTTCTCTCTCTCTTCCTTCCTTTCTTTCTTTCTTTTGTTGGTTGTGAGGCTTGAACTCTGGGCTTGGGCACTGTCCCTCAACTCTTCAGCTCAAGACTAGTGCTCTACCACTTGAGCCACAGAGCCATTTACAGTTTTCTGATGGTTTATTGGAGATAAGAGTTCCCAGACTTTCCTGCCTGGGCTGGCTTTGAACCACGATCCTCAAATCTCAGCCTCCTGAGTAGCTAGGATTACAGGTGTGAGCCACCTGTGCCTGGCTAGTTTTTCTTTTCAAATTGAAAGACACACACATATACGTATATACATATGTATATAATATATTATGAACAACTTGTTTTGAAATGTGTATACATTTTGTAATGCCTAAGTTAAGCTATTTACCAGACCCCATGGTTTGTCTTTATTTTTTTTTGGTGGTAGTATTAGGTTTGAACTCAGGGCCTTGAGCTTGTTGGACAGGCTCTACTATTGAGTCAAGCTTCCAGTTCTTTTATGTGCTGGTTATTTTTTGATAGGCTCTCTCTTCCTCTCTAGGTGTCTACCTAGTTTGCAACCCATTTATTTTGGGCCTTCCATTGTAGCTAGAATAATAGATGTGCGTCCAAGTGAATAACAAGGATGTGCCTAAGTATCTAGCTCACTGTTGAGAAAGGGTGTCATGAATTTTTCTGCCCAGGCTGGCCTCAAACTATAATTTGCCCAATCTCATTCTCCTTAGTAGCTAAGATTACATGCATGAGCCAAAAGTTCCCAGCTTACCTTTGGCTTTTTTTTGTGATAACATTTAAATCTCTTCTGTTAGCAGTATTCATAGTATAATACAGAGCTAGGTATAGTGGTTCACTATTATAATCAACCATTGTAGAAGTGGATGTAGGAGGATTGTGGATTGTGACTCTAGAAGTTGAGGTAGGAGGATTATAGTTGAAGGCCCACATAGAAGAAAGTGTGAGATTCTTTTCTGGAAGGAAAAGAAATCAATTGAGAATATAGCTGTCTGAATTCAAACTCTATTACTACAGCAAAACAAAACAAGTCATTGTTTTTCTTTATGGTCAACATATTTTACTTAGGTCTCCTGAACTTGCTCTTTGTATCTGACTTAACATCCTATCGCCCAAACTTCCTTTCTCCTAGCCTCTGGTAACTACTATGGGAGGTTTAAAATTTTATTAAAAAAATAAATTTCAAGAGATCATGCCAGTGACCTTTGAGTATACAGAAAGAAAAAAAAAGGATTATCAAGTGCTTTTCTATTTGAATTTACTTTAAAAGTAAGGCTAACATAGTACTAAGAGCTTTATTTTGTATCAAGTAATATCTTTTTTTACTTTTATTCATTTTACTACACAACCCTTTGTAATATTCAACATCAAAAGTTAGACTTGGATATGAATAGGTCTTGAAAGAAATTTCAAAAAAATTAATGCATTACATATGTGTATTTTAGTTCGGAGTGTTCTTGTGAGACCGTCAATTGACTGGCTTGAAGATGAAGGAGGCCCCTTACCCGAATCCCCTCTGTGAGTAAATGATTTTGAAAACAGTGATATCCATATGCCTTGATAATGAAATCATCTTACATTCAAGTTTAAAATGATGAAATTAAAAAATGTTTTGACATTTGGTTCTGCTTACACAACCAGGAGGGCCTTTATGAATGAATATCCAGGTTGAGCTTGAGTAAACTTTGGTGTATGTTAGGAGGATTTTTCTATTATTTTCTCCTAATCTGAAATACTGTATTCTTAACCTCTGTCTTTGGTAACTAAGCCACAGAAGAACACTCATATTGGGTCTAGGAGTCTGTGTCATCTTTCTTTTCTTTGAAGTTAATGTACTTTTGAAATTTTGATGTTTATTTTAACCATAAGAATTATTTCTTAGGGGCTAGGAAGGTGGCTCAGTGGTAGAGCACTTGCCTTGCATGCATGAGACCCTGGGTTCAATTCCTTAGCACCACATAAGCAAAAAGAAAAAAGCCAGAAGTGGAGCTGTGGCTCAAGTGGTAGAGTGCTAGCCTTGAGTTGAAGAGCTGAGGGACAGCGCCCAGGCCCAGAGTTCAGGCCCACGACCAGACCCCCCCCCAAAAAAAGAATTATTTCTTAAAATATAGTATATATTGTTTAATCATATTTTGCTTTTCCAGAGGTCTAGATTATTCCAAACCGTGGCATTCTAGCTATGTGCATGCAAGAAATCAAATATTAGCTAATTTGCACATTGTTCATCCAACTATGAAAATATTACTGGACCTTGGTTATGAAACATTTGCTGATAAAGTTTTGCTGGACTTTACAGGAATTAGGTAAAATTTTGTATTGATTAACATTTAAAGTTTGAATATTTCTTTAACATTTATTTTTGTCTGCATAACTTTAAAATAATTCATAAATGTTCAAAATGTTTATATGCTTGAATTTAAGTTTTTTCCATTTCAATAGTTATTTATTAAAACCAGATTTATGTATGTGGTATTCTGTGTTCAATTCTCAGCACTACTCAAACAAAATGAAACAAAACAAAACAAACCCCCCACCCAAGAAGCCTCTAAAATCCTATCATATTTCACTCTAGAATTTGTTTAATTCATTTTTATTTTTCTAATAAATAGAGATAGAGGCCCAATTGATTGTGACACACTAAAAAGTGACTTATCACTTCAAACTATGAAAGCAGAAGAGAAGATAATGACCACATGGTATCCAAATGTTATAAATCTCTTTGTCAAGAAAGAATCACTAGAAGGCATTAAGCCTGATAAATTGGAGTCCTTCTATAACTGTGTTTCCACACTTATGTCAAATCAGGTAAATATACATATATTAAATTGTAATATTGTTAAAATCAACTTGCTATTTTAAATAAAATTTTATTAAACACAGTGTTAACTAATTATTTTGAAATAAATTAAGTATGTCTAATTACAATTTTAATTTAAACAGATTTGATCAAAAAGTACTTAGTTTCTGAATAAGAGTGGGACTGGGGATGCAGCTTAGTTGTGGAGTACTTGCCTAGTGTACATGAGGTTTTGGATTCGATTCCCATCACCAATGAACAAATGAACCAATAAACAAAGACAGAGGAAAGCTTAAAAACATGTGTCAATAGTATGAATAATAATTACTTAATTCATGCTTAAAGACTGTAAGGTAATTTCCTAGTTTTATTGGAGTATGTTAAGAAAAGCACTACACAAGTAAATTTATTTCTAAAGTTATCACATTGTAGGTTGGTTGATTTTCATTTGGTTCTCTGTAAAATGTGAGTTCAAAACGTTATTGATTGCCAAGTGCTGGTGGCTCATACCTATAATCCTAGCTCTTCAGGAGGCTTAGATATGAGGATCATGGTTCAAAGCTAACCCAGATAGGAAAGACTGTAAGAATCTTATCTCCAAATAATTACTGAAAAGCTGAAAGTAGGACTTTGGCTTAAGTGGTAGAGTGCTAGTATTGAGTCAAAAAGCTTAAGCCCTGAGTTCAAGCCCGAGTGCCAGCACAAAAAGTGTTATTATCTTTCACTGATAATTAATGCAGAATATTAATTTCTGCAATTGTGTTGCAAAACTTTACTATTGTATGATATAATGATAGAAAATCAGTTTTGAATTTAAACTGTCTCTTTGGTAAAGATCGCTAAAGATTCTATTGAATATTGCCTTGCATTTTTAAGTAGAATAAATGTTTAGTATCTATCTCTACACATGATTTTCTTTCCATTTTTAAGAGAAAATGATTATTTGGTAAGAAGTAAAAAAAAAAAAAAAGGTCATTGTAGAGATCATTCAGAGCCACATTTGTTGGCTGGCCTGAATTTCTAATAGTTGATTTTGTGAAGGAACGCATTTTTTATTCTTAGACACATCATGCATCTTTCTAAGTTTTAGGGGCTTTACCTTCACCAGGTGGTGTGCTAGAAATATGGCTCCCCAAAAGGAAAAACACCCAGAATTCTAGTGTTTCATGATTTCTGCTATGTAAATAGTGTCATCACGGTGGGTTTCAAGTTGCTTAGGTATCAGGTCTTCCTTATCTCTAGTTTTCATATTGCTTGGCTCTCTAGAATATTTTATTTGCCAGGAACAGACTTATTAAAGAATGCAGATTCTGTTCTTAGATTGTTGATATTTTATATACAACTTTTGATTTGTATATATAGTTGTATTTATTGTTTTAGATTCTATTCATAAAGAATATTCTGGAAATGGTGGTGTGGCTCAAGTGGCAGTGTTCGCCTTGAGTTGAAGAGGTGAGGGACAGTGCCTAGGCCCAGAGTTCAGGCCCCACAACCAACAAAAAAAGAAAAAAAAAGAAAAAATAGAATATTCTGTGCTTAATGATGATAATTTCAGTGCTACTGTAGATGATTTGGTAGAATGGCCTAATTATATGCAATAATTTACTGCTTTTAGGAAATTAATTTTGTACTTTCTAAAATAATAGTAATTTTATGATATCATATAGCTAAAAGATTTCTTACGAAGAACTGTAGAAGGATTTGTAAAGCTCTTTGACCTAAGAGATAAAAGTGGGCTGCCAATATTTACGATGGAATTGACATTTGATGATGATAGAATAGAATTTTATCCTTCTTTTCAAGATTTGGAAGATGTTGTTTTGGGAATGGTAGAGCGAATAGCTGAAGCTCTGCAGGTATTACCTCAGCCCTTCCTGTCATGTTCTTTAAATGTCTCTATTTCAGAATTTAAATTTATTTGCATTGAATATCTCTATAGTATTTGTATCTCTTTGTTTTGCTTTTCTTTCCAGAAATATTTCAAATTAGAAAGTGGTTTCCTTTTGTAAACATCTTCCAGTTGAAGATGAAGTTTCCTTCTTTGATCTTTTCTTATATTTACAAACTAATTATTTGTTCATATCTCCTCTTTACTACTGAATTGTGAGTTTCTTAAGAACAAGACCTGCTTCACATTTGTTCTTTCCAATGTTCTTCAATATGATCGCATTGAAATAATAGTTAATAGTAATTTTTGAGTGAAAGAAAACAAAATCGGCTTAAGTTTTTATATTTGACTATAAACAATTCATTTTCAAACTAATAATTTGCATTGAGTTACATTTTTTGGACCTGGAAATCTAAAGAGAATGTTAAAATGTAGTATAAGATCTCCATATAGATTGTTTGCAGTTATATATTTATTACATATGTTTTTATTTTTTGTGTTAGCGTATCCAAACAGTTCCCTCTTGGCTATCAGGATCTCAACCACCTGTAAATCTTGATACAGAACTTCCTGAACACATATTAAACTGGGCACTTGAAACAGTGAAGGAAGCAGTATGTGAGAACTTAGAAGGTGCAAAAAGACATTACAAGGCATATGGTATATATGAAATATTTAATATTTACATTTTTATGACTTTAATTAGAACTAGAATTTGCTCAGGTACTTGGTCTGGGGCTGTTATGATAGAGCATGAAGAGTCAGAAATGGGCATAAATGTGACTTTTGGTAGAGTCAGGGATCAAACCTAAGGAGAATCGAATTTTGTTAAGCAGTTCAAATGATGAATGGATATTAATGGAAGCAAGGTGATAAAGGGTAGAAAGAAGAGATCTTGGAATAAGGAAAATTCTAAATCAAAGTTAATAAAATCAAGGTAGTTTCTGAGAATAGTTTTGAAAAGCTGATAGCATAATTTTACTGGTCTGTAGTCTCCTTAAATGTGCATGAGATCAGGATAGATGGTTGTTGTTTGACAGTCTATTAGTTAAAAATCCTGTTATGTGACATTACCTATTTCTTTAAGTAGCTTAAAAACATTGGATTCTGTATTGCCTTTATTTTAAAAGACATTTAACTTAGTTGACTAAATCTCTCATTTTAATCTGTCTATTATTTTAAATATAGTAATATGTTCATGCTCTATTAATATAATATTTGAGGAATGGGAGTCATAGTTCAAGTGGTACAGCACCAAACATAAGCTAGGCAAGGGCTTAAAAAATACGAACACAAATATACACTTGAGTAGGCTACCCTAGTGTATGATAATGCAAACATATTTTACTCATTGCTATTGCAATTTTAAATTAGAGTATTAATTTTCAGTTGAAAAATATAATTGGCTCCTGGATGGGACTGCAGTTAAGATGATAGAGAATTTTCAAGCAGAAGATCATACTTTTGATGACTATACAGAAGTAAGTAGTAATTTTATTTTTTTAATTAATATTGTTTAGTAAAAAATTAGGATCTCTCTGTTCTAGGTATAAATGCTTCAAGTAAAGTAAATAGAATTTCTTAAAATACTTTAGTAAATGAGGGCTCGGAAGGTAGCTCAGTGGTAGAGCACCTGCCTTGCATGCCTGAGGCCCTGGGTTTGATTCCTCAGCACCACATAAGCAAAAATAAAAAAGCTGGAAGTGGCTCTGTGGCTCAAGTGGTAGAGTGCTAGCCTTGAGCTGAAGAGCTGAGGGACAGCGCCCAGGCCCAGAGTTCAGGCCCCACGACCGGACCCCCCCCAAAAAAAACTTTACTAAATGAATTGGCTTACCTCATAATTTCATCAGTCATTAATTTATTCATTCATTGACTTAACAAAAATTTCTTTGTCACATTCAGACACCTCAGAAAAATTAACAACACAAATATTATGCCCAGGAACTTAAATTTGGCCTGGAAGTCTGATGTAGAAATAACAACTATAACTACAGATACTGGAAAGGGGATATGGACAAAGTGTCATGACAACAAAGAAGAGGGATTGATTGCCTTTACTTTGTGAAACTGAAGGCATCATGCTTCTGTCTCCTGACTGTGTGGACTAAAGCTCTGTTTTGAAGTATATGTTTATAGGTGGAGGGAAGGAGATTGAAGATGAACAAAGACCCAAACTGTACTAAGGTGTCCAGAGAACATCTAATGAATCAAAATAGCAGAGAAAACAGAGAATATGAGATTGAGAATATGATGAGGTGGAGATGTAGGTTGGAGTCATATGGGAAAATATTGCTCACGTTTGGACTTTGTTTTGAAGATTTTAGGCATGAACGTATTTTATACGTGGATTTGAGTTTTAGAAGCAGTAGTAGGAGAAAAGCAACTGAATAAAAAAAGATTCCTACCTCTCCAAGGGACCTTGTTCTATTGGTTAAAACTCAGCTTGTATTTCTTCATCTTCTTCCTTTCCATTGACTTAAAAAAAAAAAAACAACAACCCAGTATTGGGACTTAAACTCTTTGGTGCCAGGTTTGAGGCATAAATTCAGTGTCTGGGTGCTGTCCCTGAGCTGTTCTACTACTCAAGGCTAGCATTCTACCACTGAGCCACAGCTCTACCTTCTCCAACTGGCTTTTGCTGTTATTTTGGAGATGGAGTCTCATGGATTTTTCTGCTCAGACTGGCTTTGAACCTCAGTCCTCTAAATTTCAGACTCTTGAGTAGCTAGTATTACAGGTACTAGGAAACAGGCATGAGCCACCAGTGCCCAGCTCCTTTTCTCTTTTTATGAAGACGTAGGAAGAACTGCCCCCACCCTACCCAACATAGAATAATAGTAACTATGTTTTACCTTTCCATTTGAAATAGTAAAAACCAACACTGGAAATACATGACACTTTTTTTAAGGCATTGAGATGTGACAATAAAGGACCATGTTCCTTGTAAAGTGGGTGGAGGTTTCTTTTGAAGGGGTCAGGATTCTTTATATGCTGTATTTAATCTTCAAACAATGACAGTTTGATATCTTCTTTTCTGCTTTGGAAACCTATTTTTCATTTTATCTGATTTCTCTGGTTAGAAGTTCCAGTACTATAGTGAATGAAAAGGTGAAAGTGGGCATCTGTTGTTTTGTTCTAGATCTTAGAAGAAAGCTTTCAGGTTTTCATATTCGCTATGTTATCTGTTGTCTTATTATAAATGGCTTTATTAATTAAAGTACATTCCTTATGCACTCAATTTGTTCAATTTTTTTGAACCATGAAGCAATTTTGAAATTTATTAAGTACCTTTCTGCAGATGAATATTGAGATAATGATGTAGTTTTTGTCATTCACTCTTTTGATGTGTTATATCATATTTATTGATGTACCTATATTAATCCATCCTTCCCAGCTCCTTGAGAAGTATCGATAAGTTGTTTATTTGAGATCTTCCTGCTTTTTTGATGTGGCATTGATTGCTATAAACTTCCCTCCATGAACTATTTTTGCTGTGCCCTATGGCTTTTGACATATTGTGCCTCTATTTTCTTTCTTTTCACCTGTCCTACGGCTTGAAGTCAGGGCCTGGGTGTTGTCTGTAAGCTGTTACCACTTGAGCCAAGCACCACTTCTGGCTTTTTCTGAGTAGTATATTGGAGATAAGAGTCTCATGTATTTTCCTGCATGGACTGGCTTTGAACCATGATCCCCAGATTTCAGCCTCCTGAGTACCTAGGGTTACAGGTGTAAGCCACTGGTGCCCAGCTCTTTTTTCATTTTTTAAAGAAAAAGTTTAAATTTCCCTTTTGATTTTGTCTTCAATTCACTAGTGATTCAAAAGGAAGTCACTTGATTTCTATGTTTGCTTAGTTTCCATAATATTCTTGTTACTGATTTTAGTTTTATTACATTATAGTCAGAAAATATTTTTTAATATTAAATTTAATTTTAAGTTTCATTAAAAATGTTTTGACATTTATTTTGTGGACTACTCATATAATTCAACCTGGGAAATATTTTATGAGAAGAATGTATATTCAGTAGTTTTTTGATGAAATGTTCTTTAGATTTCTGTTAAGTTGGAGATGTCCTTTTACTCTGCTGCTTCTATTTTTGATGACTGTTAGGTTGGAGATGCCATTTAACTCTGATTTTTTTCTTCTAATTTTTCTGTCTAGATAATTTGGCCAAAGTGGAAAACATAGGGAAAATTTTTGTCTTTAGCAAAAAGAATGAATTCATATTATACGATTAAGAATTTTATCATGAAATAGTTCTATAAAATCAATGATAAATTAGAAATTTCTAATCTCTTATATTTTAAACACTTTTTTTTAAGTTTATAGAAAAATTTTTCAATCTTGCCTCAGAAATAACACTTTTGCCTCAGTGGATTCATTTCCCTATGGTGCGTTTGGATTGTGAAGATATGAAGATAGGCTTGACAAATAAAGCAAAAGCTTTTGCAAACTTATTATTAAATGACATAGTTTCAAAACATAGAAAAGAGAATGAGTGGTAAGTAGCATTAATTACCATAATAAAGCTAATAGCAATGACAATGTCATAGTTCATTTATAAATAATTTTGTTTAACATAACTTTTAAAGTTTAAAAATTTAAAATAGTAGCTGTGAAAATTTCCAGAAAATTCTGTTACTTCCAATAAAATATCTGTACCTTATAAATATATAATATTAAAGCAGACAAAAAGTTCTCCTGTTTCCTCCACCTACTTCTTGAAGTTCCTGTTTAAATTTCATACTTTAGATACAAGAGATATGTGTCACTAGGTTAAGTGCAGAACTATTAAAGGGCATTTTGCTTATTTCTTAGATTAGTTTAACATCAGATTAGGCTACCTTGTACTCATCATATTATTTGCCGATTTTTGCGGAAATATCTCTTACTCAGGGGCTTATATTTTGGTCAATTAGAAAGAAAATGTCAGTTGGGTGCCAGTGGCTCACTGTAATCCTAGCAGCTAGGGAGATGAGATCTGAGGATTGCGATTCAAAGCCAGCGGGGGCAGGAAAGTAGTCCGTGAAACTCATCTCCAGTTAATCACCAGAAAACTAGAAGTGGCGCTGTAGCTCAAGTGGTAGAGTTATTGCCTTGAGCTGAAGAGCTGAGGCACAGTGCTCAGGCCCAGTTCAAGCCCCACAGCTGACAAAAAAAAAAAAAAAACGAAAGAAAGAAAGAAAATGTCCTCTGAAGAATCATCTGTATTGAAGAGATCATTAGCAAATTTCTTAAATATGCCTTAATTTCATTTGAAAAATGAAATTTACAGTTTTTTATTGACATAAGATACAATGTGAATTCTATTAGATCAGTTAAACTTAATATTGTGTGATATATTGGTAAATGAACAAATTATTTTTAGGATACCAAGTTATAATTTTATAATAATCATAGTAACATGAGTATATTATATGTCAATAACCATAAGTATAGTAAAGCAGAGTATTATGTCAGTATCTGTAGTGATTTTGAAGCAATTAAAGAACATGCATTAAAAGTTCCTGAGACAACAGAAGAGATGATGGAGATGATAACTTATGTTGAGAAAGCTCGGACCGTAGGAATAAAAGAATTGGCTGTGAGGATCCAGGTAAGAAACCTTTAATTTACATATTTTTATATTTCCATTGTGAAATATGTCATATATATATATATAGATAGATAGATAGATAGATAAAGAGAGAGAGAGAGAGAATATATGAGAGTTAGGTAAATAATTCTGAGGTGAGCCTCAGGAGGTAGGATAACTCCAGCAAGCCTTCTCTGTGACTTTCTGATCATATCTTAATCTCTCTTTTCCCTCCTTTACATGTTTCCATTTGACTTTTACAATAATTGTATTTTTTATTTTCTTTAACTTCAGCAGTATTTTGTGCATTCTTAAATATGGACTTTTTGTGGTACTGGGGTTTAAACTCAGGGCCTTGCACTTTACTAGGCAAATGTTCTACCTCTGAGCCACTTCACTGGCCTTTGTCATTGGTTATTTTCAGGATAAGGCCTCCTTTTTCTCTGGACTGATTTGGACTGTAATCCTCCATTTTGTACTTCCTATGTCACGGAAGCACAGACATACACCACTGTATCCACTCATTGGTTGAAGAGCAGTCTTACAAACATTTTTCCCCCCTTGGGCTGGGGGGAAAATCCTCTGATTTCTGCCTTTCAATACCTAGGATAACAAGCATGAGCAACCATACCTGGCAACAATATGATTTATTTTTTTTGGTGGGTTGTGGGCCTGAACTTAGGGCCTGGGCGCTGTCCCTGAGCTCTTCAGCTCAAGACTAGCGCTCTACCACTTGAGCCACAAGGCCATGTCTGGCCTTTTCTGCTTATGTGGTGCTGAGGAATTGAACCCAGGGCCTCTATGCATGCAAGGCAAGCACTCTACCACTGAGCCACCTTCCCAGCCCCAACAATATGATTTTTAAAAATACTCTTTCTTTTATAGTTCCTACATCTAATAGTATACTAATAGCATACCTACTCATCTATTTTTAAATTTTGAGCACTGGAAACAAGACTCAAGCATTCTGGTGCCTGTCTATAAATCTTGAAGCTTTGAGTTCAAGTCCCAGCATCATCAAAACCCTTGTTTTGAGTTTTATTCTGTTTCAAAGACTTTTTTTCCTGTCCTGGGGCTTGAACTCAGGGCCTGTGTACTGTCCCTGAACCTCTTTGTGCTTAAGGCTAGCACTCTACCACTCAAGTCACAGTGCCACTTCTGAGTGGTTTATGGGGGATAAGAGTCTCTCATACTTTCCTGCATGGGCTGGCTTTGAACCATGATCTTCAGATCTTAGCCTCCTGATTAGTTAAGTTTGAAAGACTTTTAAAACTGTAAAACATAAATTATTCAGAAAAAGTCACATATTGAAGATAAATCATACAATTTAAAATGTTATAAAGCAAATAGCTAATAATTATCATCCAAAGAAACAAATAGAACTAACACCACAGAAGACAAAGGGTCACAATTCCTTGTCTTTTTCTGGATGTGAATATTTCTGACTTTTACAGTGATCACTTCTTGCTGTTGTCTTTATAGTTTTACCATCAAGATATGCATTTTTAGCTGGGCGCTGGTGGCTCATGCTTGTACTCTTAGCTACACAGGAGGCTGAGATTTGAGGATCATGTTCAAAGCTAGCCATGGCAGAAAGTACATGAGACTTTATCTCCAATAAACCACTCAGAAAACCAGAAGTGGTGCTGTGGCTCAAGTGGTAGAATGCTAACCTGAGCTGAAGCGCTGAGGGACAGTGCCCATGACCAGAGTTCAAACCCCACAACTGACCAAAAAATAAAATATAATAATTAAGGCAAAATTGTTTTCCAAAGTAGTACTATTTTATAGCAGTAAACACAGATAGCTATTATTTTACATTTGAACTCATACTTGATATTGTGAATAGTTTGAATTTTGCCAGTCTGTTGGGCTGTAAGATTTATTGTTCTAATGCTAAATAATTAAAAAAGATGATAATAACACTGAAAATAGAAAGTCTTTGTTAACAAACATTGAAAAACAAAATAAATCATAAGACTAAAAATAATTAAAAATCCTCTATTATCCAAAATTTCAAGGCATACTGAACATTTGACCACCTTTTTCAATCATTACAAAGAGGACCAAGAGTACTTTTGTATTAGATCAAATGCAAGTAATTTTTTTTTTTTTTTGCCAGTTCTGGGACTTGATTTCAGGGCCTGAACACTGTCCCTGAGCCTGTTTATGCTCAAGGATAGTGCTCTACCACTTGGGCCACAGCACAACTTCTGGCTTTTTCTGAGTAGTTTATTGGTGATAAGAGTCCCAGGGACTTTCTTCCCTGGGCTGGCTTTGAACTGTGATCCTCAGATCTCAGCCTTGTGAGTAGCTTGTGAGTAGCTTGTGAGTAGCTAGGTGTAAGCCACCTGTGCCTGACTGAAAACTTTTTGCCTGTATAAAAGTACAATGGTTTGGCCTGAAGCCAAATCCATGCTGCAGCTATTGAAATGCCTGTGTGATTCGGAAAGTGTAAAAACTTAGTTAATAATTTGAAAGAACATTAGACATTGTTCTTCTCTTTTCCATAATGCCTTAGACTTCCCATATGGTGTGTTACATCTAGGGTTTCTTTTGTAGGAATCAAAACGCCAAATGAATTATTTTTTAGATGTTTATCTATATCCTCCAGAAGACTTAGCTTTAAATGCAAATGTCCTCATGTGGCCAAAGAAAATTAATCCCATCTTTGATGAAAATGATGAGGTAAATGTATTTTTAGTCTGTATTTTTTATTCTGACATTTTAAGCACATTTAATATTCATATTTACTTGCCATCTAACTTTTAAAATTTCTATGTCAATATACACTTGAGTATTGTAAGATTTATATCCTTTCTGGGTTAGGACAGGCATTTAGGGTTAATTTACAAGTGTTGGAACTAGCAGTAGACAACTCAGAACTATTTTGTAAATTAATGACAGTGAGCATAAACTAAGTGCTTTTCATTTTAGTCACCATTGATAAAGGACAAGTGTTTAGTTATTTATTTTTAGTTTTATTGTCAAGGTGATGTACAGAGGGGTTACAGTTACATATGTAAGGTAGTAAGTACATTTCTGTTGAACATTATTAACCCCTCCCTCATTTTTCTCCCACTTTCACTTTGCCCCAGTCTCCTCCCCAAGTTGTAAAGTCCATTTCTAGCATGTTGTCTTGTGAATATCACTGTTGCATTGCCTTTTCTATTTTTACTATTTTTATAGATGAGAAAAAAAGAAACTCAGCGAAGTTGAATAATTCACTCAATATCACAGATGTAAGAGGTAGCAGATTCAGGATTCTGTATCAGATTGAATGTAGTTCAAAATTTGAAAAAGTCCTAATGTGAAGCAGTTTATGATAATTTGGGAGGTAAAATGGAGCATTAATACAAAGCATGGGTTTCAATCAGATAAACCAAGGCTTTAATCTAGACTTTATCTTTTGTGATTTTGTGACCTTGGATATGCCTCTTGATTTCCATAAGACTCAATTTCTTCATCTCTGAAATGAAATAATAATAGCTGTGTTAATGTAGGTATAGTATATAATAGTTATTCATACATGAACTTTGTTTAATACATGGTAGCCTTTACTATTATCCTAGAACCAATAAGTATGTAATTAATAAACAGGAGTTGTGAAGGTCACTTTGGAGAGACCTAGAAAAACTTTACTGTATGGTTTATTCTTTGCATTTTTTGTTTTTGGTGCCAGTCCTAGGCTTGAATTTAGGTCCTGGGCACTGTCCCTGAGATTTTTTGCTCAAGGCTAGCATTCTACCACTTGAGCCACAGCTCCACTTCTGGCTTTTTGGTGGTTAATTGGAGATAAGAGTTTTATATTCTCTTCTGCCTAGCTGGCTTTGAACTGTGATCCTCAGATCTCAGCCTCCTGAGTAGCTAGGATTACAGGCATGAGCCAAAAGTGCCCAACTATTCTTTGCATTTTTTTGGGGGGGGTCTGGTCATGGGGCCTGAACTCTGGGCGTGGGCACTGTCCCTCAGCTCTTCAGCTCAAGGATAGCACTCTACCACTTGAGCCACAGTGTCACTTCTGGCTTTTTTCTTTTTGCTTATGTAGTGCTGAAGAATCGAACTCAGGGCCTCATGCATGCAAGGCAAGCGTCCTACCACTGAGCCACCTTCCCAGCCCTTCTTTGCATTTTTATCAGTCATTAAAGATATATTTTGTTGTTGTTGTTGTTGGTTGAGGGGCTTGAACTCAGGGCCTGGGTTCTATCCCTGACCTCTTTTGCTCAAGGCTAGCACTGTACCACTTTGAGCCACAGCTCCACTTCTGGTTTTTGACTGGTTAATTGGAGGTAAGAGTCTCACAGGGATTCTACCGCCTGTGTTGGCTTTGAACCATGATCCTTGGCCTCCAGAGTAGCTAGGATTACAGGTGTGAGTGACTGTCACATAGACGAAGACAATGTTTTACTTTTGTATTTTTCATCTGATGGTTTTAATTATTTAGAAAGCATTCACATTTCTTATTTGATAACTAAAGAGTTACCATGCACCACAATAATTAGCAGCATTAAATTGTTTTTTAAACAGCTCATTGAGACTGTTAAGCATAAGAGAGAAAATGAACTAATAATCAAGAGGGAGAAACTGATTTTGGAACTAGAAAAAGAATCACGCCGTATGGAAGAGTTTGCTGAATATGCAGAGTTGGATCGCATGCAACAGGTGAGAAGTCTTTAAGGCAATGGCTGTTGCAAACCATACATTCATACAGAACATTTTAGCATAAATTTTAAGTGCAAGAGAAAACATATCCTATGTGAAAAGATTTACTTGATGTTTTAGTTTTGTACTAGTTGATCTTTTTTGTGACTTAGTTTTCTATTTGTAAAGTAGATATAACAGCCATTTTTGGTTTTCTACCATAGCAATGTTGTGAAGTTAATAGGAGCATATTCTATGTAACATCATACAATCTCATTTCTATAATATTACTGAGATGAAAATTACTTCCTTTCAGTATGTGATCGATGTAAGACAACTACAAAAGCGTATTCAGGATTCTGAAGAGGCAGTTCAGTTTATCAATAAAGAAGAGGAACTTTTCAAATGGGAATTGACAAACTATCCTGAACTGGATAAATTAAAAGTTACCATTGAACCCTATCAGAAATTTTTTAATTTTGTCTTGAAGTGGCAGCGAACAGAAAAACGGTAATTTCTAGAATGTAATATAGATTAAGAAAAAAAATAAAGGAATACATAAAACACAAATTTTACTTTTTTGGTTAAAAGTGTAAAAATAGGGCTGGGAAAGTGGCTCAGTGGTAGAGTGCTCTCCTAGCATGCATGAAGCCCTTAGTTCGATTCCTCAGTACCACATACACAGAAAAAGCCAGAAGTGGCACTGTGGCTCAAGTGGTAGAGTGCTAGCCTTGAGCTCAGGAACTCAGGGACAGCACTCAGGCCCTGAGTTCAAGCTCCACAACTGACAAAAAAAGTGTAAAAATAGGGCTTACTCATTCACTTGAGTAAAAACCAAATATCATATTAGAGAAGATTCAAATGATGCTAATAGACCACCTAACCTTATTGACACAATTTCTGGTATCTGGTATTCTAGAGCCAACTCACTTATATTTATTTGGATAGTGTCTGTTACCTATTTGTAATTAGATACATATTTTAGCATGTACAGTATACCTAAAATGACAGTTTTAGTTCTGTTTCTCTGCCTTCAGCTCTACGTATGTGACTTTGCCTTCACTTACAAAACTGAGTGGTGTAGCCTAAAGCTTCTCTAGTGTCTCTCTACAATTCAAAAGTTTTAGTTTCATTGTTTTTTTAAATTCAGGTGGATGGATGGAGGGTTTTTGGACCTCAATGGGGAAAGTATGGAAAGTGATGTAGATGAATTTTCCCGAGAAATTTTTAAGACACTGAAGTTTTTCCAAACAAAGCAAAAAAAAGAGTTGCAAGAAAAAAGAAAAGCAGCAAGAAGACGATCCCTGATGGAAGAGAAAGTTGAAGAAGAAGCAAAAGAAAATCCTACTATTACTATGTGTTCTACAGTAATGGAACAGATAAGGGTTTTTAAGGTATAAACACATTTAATGGAATTGAAATATTTTCTCAATTTTGTGTTGTGAATTGATTTTATGGTTTTATACTTTTTGTATAATGGTCAGCTTTTAACCAGCATTATCTTAGTAGGCATCTGACTAAAGATAAACAAATCTTAATACATCATGTCTCTGGCCATTGTAATTTGTTTAAGAATAAGTCTGTGACCTAATCAGAGCTAATTGAACGATGAATTGTAGCCACTTGGAGTAGCCCAACAAGAACATACATAAAAGGTCAGGTCTGGTAATACGTACACAAAGAGTTCCTTTTATCAAAGAAAGGGTAGTAGAAAGTTTCTTAGACCTGTTATGGCATATTGCACATGTCTTGAAAATGATACCCAATTAGTATTTGGAAACAAAAAAATTACACCTTTTGTTTTGTTGTTGTTGGTGGTGGTGGTCGTGGGGCGTGAACTCTGGGCCTACGCACTGTCACTCAACTCTTCAGCTCAAGGCTTGTGCTCTACCACTTGAACCACAGCATCACTTCTGGCTTTTTTTTCTGCTTATGTGGTACTGAGGAATCAAACTCAGGGCCTCATGTATGCAAGGCAAGTACTCTACCACTGAGCCACCTTCCCAGCTCCAGATTATACCATTTTTATGATACAGTATAATACAATTTTTAGCTTTTTAATTGATTAAACAGAATATCTGAGACAATCAATGTAAGAAGAAGAAAAGTTTATTTTGGCTTACAGTTTCAGAGGTTGAAGTCCGTGCTTAGTAGAATCCATTGCTTTTTGGCCTGTGATAAAGCAGTATATCATTCGTGGCAGGAGTGCATGACAGAGGAAGCTGCTCACTTTATGGACAGAAGTCAGAGAGGGGATAGTAGAGGAACAGAATGGAGAAGAGAGAATAGAAAATGAATTAAAGAAGAGCAAAAAAGAAAGATTGGAGGAGTTCTAATATCCCTACCATGGGTGTGCTTACGTGTGACAGGAAGGGGCTGGGACGGTGGCTCAGTGGTATAGTGCTTGCCTCCCATGCAGAAGCCCTGGGTTTGATTCCTCAGTACCACATAAATAGAAAAAGCCAGAAGTGGTAATGTGGCTCAAGTGGTAGAGTGCTAACCTTGAGCAAAAGAAGCTCAGGGACAGTGCTCAGGCCCTGAGTTCAAGCCCCAGAAGTGGCAAACAAAACAAAATATATGATGGGAAGACTTCCAAATAGGTACTTCCTCCTAATTGTACCATGAGCTGGGAACCAAGCCTTTAACAGATATTTCGGGCACACTTACCCAAGCAAAAACTAAGCAAATAAGAGATAGAGATGTGGCTCAAGTGGTAACATATCTGCCTGACAAACATGAGGCTCTGAGCTTAAGCCCCTGTGTAGTCAAAGGGGAGTAAAAAGACATTGGGCCTTTCATCTCTTATTTATTTCACTGATAAAGATAGAGTATTAACAGTTTTTTACAGTTAATTCCAAAGGCAGTGTGAAAGCAGTTCTAGTTTTAGTAGTTCTAGTGTTATATCTATATCTATCTATTTTTCTCATCTCTACCTCAGATGATCAAGTTACCACTTTCTTGTACACACTTAAAGAATTTTGTTAAACATGTAATAATGGGAATATATATATATTACTTTTCCATCTCTTTTGCATAAAATTTAGCATTATATATGTATACAAAGATTTCCCTTTTTTGCTTAATGTATTTTGTAGCTTTTTTTGTCACATAGAGCTTCTTTACTTTTTTTACACTTACATAATGTTTCATTATATGAGTGTAGTATAGTTCATCTAACCATTTCCCTAAAGATAGAGATGCTTTCATTTTTTGGCAGTACTCAATGGGGTTTGAACTCAAGACCCCACACTTGCTAGACTGGTACTCTATTATTCAAGCCACACGTCCAACCCTGACTTTTGGTTGTGATTTTGGAGATGGAATCTTGTAGTTTTCAGACCTTGAACTATAATATTCCATATCCTACCCTCTTGAATAGCTATGATTATAGGTGTGAGCCTGTGGGTACCCAACATGGATGGGTATTTTTTTTTTTTCTGGTCCGGTCGTGGGGCCTGAACTCTGGGCCTGGGCACTGTCCCTCAGCTCTTCAGCTCAAGGCTAGCACTCTACCACTTGAGCCACAGAGCCACTTTTGGCTTTTTTCTTTTTGCTTATGTGGTGCTGAGGAATCGAACCCAGGGCCTCAGGCATGCAAAGCAAGTGCTCTACCACTGAGCCACCTTCCCAGCCCCATGGATGGGTATTTTGATTGTTTATATTGTTTGACCTTGTAACAGCAAAGCAAATTGTAGAAGAGCAAATGCTAGTTGAATTATCTTCTAAAAGTGGCATATATACAACTCTAAGGGATCTCTATCTATCTATCTATCTATCTATCTATCTATCTATCTATCTATCTATCTATCTATCTATTTATCTATCTATCTCTCTATTTCTATATATGTTCTCACCAGCAGAATATCACTTTAGATTTTTGGTAATCTATTAAAGTAATTTTTATTTTTCTTATAAGAAAAGTATTTTAAACATTAAAAACGGCTTCATATTTTTTCATGTGATGTATATGTATATATATTTTAAGTATGAGAGAGTAGGCTTTTTATAGGCTTTTTTTATAAACGTTTTTTATTTTTTGGCTACTTTATGGTAGATTTTGCCTTGAATATGCTCTTTGTTGTTAATTTACCAATCTTTCTTAAGACTATTGGATTTTGAATTATAGTTTAAAATACTTTCCTAGCTGGGTGCCGGTGGCTCATACCTGTAATCCTAGCTACTCAGGAGGCTGAGATCTGAGGACTGTGGTTCAAAGCCAGCCGGGGCAAGAAAGTCCATGAGTCTCTTATCTCCAATAAACCACTCAGAAAACTGGAAGTGGTGCAGTGGCTCAAGTGATAGAGCGCTAGCCTTGAGCTGAAGAACTGAGGGACAGAGTTCAGGTCCAGAGATCAGTCCCCATGACCGACAAAATCAACAACAACAAAAAACTTTCCTGATTCAAATATAGATTTCCTACTATTTTAAAGGTACTTAGTATTTTTATAGTTTACTGTTCACTAATATTTTCTATTATTTTAAGTGTATAATTTGCTTATATTCTATTAAGGTTTTGCAGTTATATTCAGAAATGTTTATCACTCATCTTTTCTTGATTCTATGATACAGTCACCATGCTGTACCCTAGACCTTTAGGATATAACTTATCTTGCTGAAAAGTTGATACCCTTTTACCAATATCTTTTTATTGTACTTACCTTTGTTCTTCTGTTTTTATGAGTTCAACATTTTTAGCTTCTATATATAATTGCAAACATACAATATCTGTCTTTCTCTGAGTTGTTTCACTTAAGCCTAATGCTCTCAAGATGTATCTATATTGTTATGAATGGCAGGATTTCATTTTTTATGGCTAAATAATATTTTAATTATGTATACATATAAATATGACTCATTTTCTTTATCCATTCATCAGTTGATGAAGATAGGGTTTCTCCCCCCTCCATATTTTTTGGCTATTTTTAATAATGCTATAATAAGTATGGGTAAACAAACCTCTTAAAAATGTTGATTTTATTCCTGTAGATTCATTCTCAGCAGTAAAATTACTGCTACATGAAAATATCAACATAAATCACAAACCAATCGTGAGACAAATTAAAATTACTATGAGTGATTAATCATCTTTATCTATTAGAATGATTATTCTCAAAAAAAGATAAGATACTAGAAATGTGAAGAAAAAGGAACCCTTATGCACTAATTGGCTCAAGTGGTAGAGTTATAGCCTTGAGCTGAAGAGCTGAGGAACAGCGCCCAGGCCCAGAGTTCAGGCCCCACGACCGGACCCAAAAAACAAAACAAAACAAAAAAACCCGTTCAACGATCATGGAAAATATATTTCTCAAAAAATTATAGCCAGGCACTGGATAATATGGTAGTTCTATTTTTAACTTTTGTTTTCTACTGGTCCTGGGACTTGAACTCAGGATGTGGGTGCTGTCCCTGAGCCTCTCTGTATTCAAGACTAGAGCTCTACCATTTGAGCCACAGTGCCACTTCTGGATTTTTCTGAGTAGTCTATTGGAGATAAGTCTTACAGACTTTCCTTCCTGGGCTGGCTTTGAACCATGATCCTTGGATCTCAGCCTCTTGAGTAGCTAGGATTACAGGCATGAGCCACCAGTGCCTGGATATTTTTAATTTTTTGAGAAATATATTTTCCATAATTGTTGCATTGGTTTATATTCCTACCAATAGTGCATAATGGTTTTTCTCCACATCTCTACTATTTTATCTTTTTTTTTTTTGTCGGTCATGGGGCCTGAACTCTGGTCCTGGGCGCTGTCCCTCAGCATTTCACCTCAAGGCTAGTGCTTTGCTACTTGAGCCACAGCGCCACTTCCAGCTCTTTCTGCTTATGTGGTGCTGAGGAATCGAACCCAGGGCCTCATACATGGAAGGCACGCACTCTACCACTGAGCCACCTTCGCAGCCCATATCTTATCTTTTTTGAGAATAATCATTTTAATAGATAAATATTATTACTCATAGTAATTTTAATTTGTGTTTCACTGATGGTTAGTGAGTTAGGTTGGAATTTTCATGTGCCTGTAACACTTATTTATAGTCTTGGTTTCTAAGTGTATGTGGGCAAGGGTTAATCTGGAACATATACCCAGGGATAAGATTGCTGAGTGTTAAAATATATGGTTGTTTAGTTTTACTAGAAAATGCCAAATTGTCTGTTAATTTAAACTCCCATCCAGGCCTGCTTTTATATTACAGGTTACTTAATTCCTTTACTCTAGTAGGTATAAAATTATGTATTAATGTGATTTTAATGTATACGTCTCCAATTTCTAAAATCTATATCTTAACTTTGTATTTTCTTCATTAAACAGTATTGACTGTGAGTTTTATAAGTTGGTAATATTCTATATAGTTAATTCAGATATAGCAGTAAGTAGAGCAAAAATTCCTTTCCCCATAGAACTTTCTACTACTTGCTTTTCACATTTTTTTCTCTAAATTCCTATTTATGACTTTGAATCTTTCTGTGGCCAGTTTTTCCATTTGTGTTCTGTTTGTCACAATTGTTAATTTATGGGATTTCAGAATAATATATCCTAGATAATAACCCCTTGATACTTATATGTCATGGTATACATCTCTATTTATTTTAGAGTTGTTTAATAAAGTGAAAAAGTTAAAGTTAATAAAGTTAAAATACTCTCCCAACTAGCTTTGCATGTTTGGTCACACACAGATTTCACAGGTACTTTGTTTTGTTTTTTCTTGTTGTTGCTGTTACTACTGTCAATGGCTATTTTTGTCAAGTATATTTTTAGCTGTGGCTATAGAATATCTATATAGAAAATTCAACTTAATTTCTTTTTATTAGTTTAATATCCAGCCACTGAATAGTCACAATTTTTTAATATGTAATCCTGATTTTTTAAATGAAAATTATTGGACTGGCTGGGACACTCAACACACTATTGGTTACAATTAGTAACTAACATAGTTATCTTGCTCCTGCTTTTAAGAAAAATATTGAATATTTTATTCTCAAACAAAAGTAACTTTAAATTATATATTGTTATAGTACATATTTTATGGTCAGTTAATGTAGGGAGCACAAGAAGATGGTTAATTTTTTTTATCTCATTCTTCAGAGATAAAGATTTGATATACTTTAGCATTTTGGTAAGATACTTTTTTCCCATTCACATGTGTACATATATTTAAGAGTATATGTTAATATGTAAGAATTTATAATTTCTAAAATTCTACAGCTTTAATTACCATAGTTATCACATACTTCAATATCTTACAGAACAAGAAGAATGAGGGGTTATTCTTTTTTACTTTAATAATTATCTTGGCTATTTTTACATGCTTATTGTTGCAGATGAACTTTTTTCTTTTTTCAAATATAATTGAAATTTTGACTGTACTCAGATGATTACATTAAACAATAAATGCAATATTCATAGTCAAGTCTTCATTGATAAAATCTATGTGTTTGAAAGTCACATGACACTATTGTTTATATTTTTGCTACCAGGAATATATTCCTACTGTCTCCATTCTGTGCAATCCAGGCATGAGAGCTCGTCACTGGAAACAGATGTCAGAAATTGTAGGTTATGACTTGACTCCAGACTCTGGTACTACACTAAGAAAAGTTCTAAAATTAAACCTTGCACCATACTTAGATAAATTTGAAGTGATAAGTGCAGGTGCAAGCAAGGTAAGCAAAAATATTAGCTTAAAAATAAAATGTGTGGTTTAATCTAATAGTTACTTTACTGTTATTTAAAATGTATAGTGTTGTATGGTAGGAGAAGGAGTTGGACAGAAAAATGATAAATTCAAGTCATTGCACACACACAGAAGGTGTTTGCTTGTCTAGAATCTAAATTAGAAATTGCTTATTTGACCTCTTTCTCATTCTGATATGAGTAGATGATATGCCACTACTAATACATAATTATTCCATTAAGAATCCTGAATTGGGTCTTTCCAGTTGCATATAATGCCAAAAGGAAAGACGTCCAAAGAAGAGGGCTGAGCCTCTGCTACCACAGAGAAGCAGGTGGCCAAGAAAGTGGTAGATCCTCTATTTGAGAAAAAACCCAAGAACTTAATTGGATAAAACATCCAGCCCCAAAGGGATCTGACCTACTTTGTTAAATGACCCCATTACATCTGGCTGTAGCCCAAAAGGGCTATCCTGTACTAGCAATGGAAAGTAAGCTTTTGTCTAGGTCTTTGATTGCCAAACAGCCACACAACTGCTTACTCTTGTCCACAAGTACAGTAGGCAGAGCAGAGGCTGAGCCTGTTAGCCTAGGCTGAGAAGAAAGCTGCTGGCAAAGACACATCTCTAAGAGACCACCTATTCATCGAGAAGAGGTCAGTACTGCCACTGGCTTTGTAGAGGACAGAAAGACTCAGCTGGCATTGATTGTTAAGGATGTGGATTCTATTGCCCTGTGTTGCAAGATGGGAGGTTCCTGACAGCGTCATCAGGGAGAAGGCCATGCTGGGATCGCTACTACCCAGGAAAATGTGTACCAGGGTTCCCTTCAACATAGGCTAACTCAGAACACAAAGGAACTCTGACTAAGTTGGTGGAAGCTATTAGGACTAAATACAATGATGGATATGATGAGGAGGATATCCCAGAGGAGATGATGTCTTGAGTCCAAACTTTGTAGTTCACATTAGCAAGCTGAAAAAGTCTAAGGCAAAAAGCTGGGCCAATAAACGCGTAATTCCTCAATTACCATCATTATCATCCTGGCTAGATACACGTGAAGTATCTGTGTTCCAGCAGAATAAGTATGGCTCTAGACAAAGAGGTCTTGAAATAAAAGGAAAAGATTGGATTGCAGCTTTCCCACAAGAAAGGGTACTTCAGAGAAAGTCCAGGAAGTATTTTATTCTGTTGTGCATTTTAACATTGACTGTAGTTTTTATAGCAAGTGAATTCTTAAAAAACTTTTTTTTAGGATTTTAAAAAATAATAAATTTTTTCTAGCAAAAAGATTTTCTACTGTAGTAACAGATTATCTTAAGGAAATGATAGGGCAGTGCATGATATCCGTATTGAATATCTTAGAAGAGGTAAGTGAAATAAGTTTCTTAGTTTCCTTCCCATTGTTTCTCCATTTCTCCCTTTTAGGAATTTTCTTTAGAGAAAGGCATGCATACAATGATGGCAATTTGGGATGATATTTCTTTTCATATAAGTTTGTATCGTGATACTGGAGTCTGTATTCTTTCTTCAGTGGATGAGATTCAGGCAATCCTTGATGATCAAATTATAAAAACTCAGACAATGAGAGGCTCACCTTTTATCAAACCATTTGAGAAAGAGATCAAGGTATATTATATATGATAGACTGCTGTTGGTCATTTATGAAAATTGTAATTTTATTACATATTTCCTCTCTTGGACAGAGGTCCATTTATTGAATAGCTTTACATTTCCAGCTTTGTTTGTTTGATTTTTATGCTGAGGATCAAACTCAGGGCCTCATTCTTGTTAAGTAAGCACTCTACTACTGAAGCTACATACCCATCTCTTAAGCAGTTTATTCAAATTATATCAAGGCAATACTTCTATGATCAGAAAATTGACTCATTAAGATTCAGAAGCATATGTCAAGATTAGTGTAGAAGGGGAAACAAAGGAGGAGGCAACAATGCTTGATAAGAAATGTACTCATTATCTTACCCATTCTTCTGTACATTATTTTCACAATAAAAAACAAAAAAAAACCAAAAAGATTAGTGTAGAAATATATGCAGTGGACCAAAGACACTTAACTCTAACAGTTTTGAGAAGAGAAATACATTTTATTAAATTCTTCTCCAATGGTAATGATAGACTTGGAAGGAAAACAATCTCTCTCTTCTGTTTCCCTCTCTCCTGTCTTTCTCTCTCTCCTTTCCTCTTGTCTCTGTCTGTCTCTGTGTCTCTGTTTCTGTTTCTCTCTCGGTCAATTTTGACAATTTTTTTCTCTCTTTTTTTGTTAGTCCTGGGGCTTGAATGCTGGGCCTGGGAGCTATCCTTGACCTCTTCACTTCAAGGGGAGTGCTCTACCACTTGAGCCACAGCACCACTTTCAGTTTTCTGATGATTAATTGGAGATAAGAGTCTTAAGGACTTTTCTGCCCGGTCTGGCTTTGAACCACAATCCTAAGATCTCAGTCTCCTGAATAGCTAGGATTACAGGTGTGAGCCACCGGCACTGGCTAACAATTTTCTTAATTGTATTGATATAGAGCAGGACTTCTCATCCTAGCCGTGTTGATATTTTGGGCCAAGTAATTCTTTGTTATTGGGACTTTTCAGTTATAATAGGTACTTCGAAGCTGCTTCTGCTAAAACAAAACAAAACAAAAAAAGTGACTTCTTACTTGGCCCACAAGTTAACTGAAAGTTGGATAAAAGCTTGCCATCCCTGCCTCTGTTTCACATCTATCTCTTTTACTCTGAGTCCTTTTCTCATATGCAGCTATCTTGGGTTCTGGGAAGGACAGGACTGATCAATAACATCTTTTGAACAAAGGTCTGAAACTACCTTCAAGAAACGAATAGCAACACTTTCTATGACACCCTCTCTCGCAATGAACCATAAACAGTAATTATCCCATTGGAACTAGATTCCTCCTTTCAATATTGACTTCTCTGGAATTCTTTCCAAAACTACAACAGAGACAGTGATCAATCAGGCCAACTCTGCCAGGGATAATTTAACTATCCATACCTTTCTCTTTCTGCTCCAATTCTTTCTTTTCTTTTCTTTTCCTTCCTTCCTTCCTTTCTTTCGTCAGTCGTAGGGCCTGAAGTCTGGGCCCCTGGACATTGCCCCTCAGCAATTCAGCTCATTCAGCTCAAGGCTAGCGCTCTACCACTTGAGCCACAGAACCACTTCCAGGTTTTCTGCTTATCTGGTGCTGAGGAACCGAACCTAGGGCTTCATGAATGCAAGGCAAGCACTCTACCACTGAACCACTTTCCCAGCCCCAACTTTTTCTCTATTTAATGCTCAGGTCTACACTCTGAAAATGGGCTGAAGTTGCTTACTTTGCCTTTTCCTGTGGCAAAGCTGTGCTTTTCATTGGATAGCTGGTGCCCTTCATCGCTGCCTTTTATAACAATTGTCTTTTTGTTTGATGTATTGGTCAAGTGCCTGATCCTGATATTTTGGGGCCGTTGGAAGTTGGACTTCTGGTACAGAACTCTTACTATACTATCAATTATAGGACATTGGCAGTATTTCTGTATCTAACCACTAGGTAGTTGTAGTATCTTCTTCTCCCTGTCAGCTATGATAACAACATTGTGATAGTTCCAGATACTGTCAAATGTACGAAGCAAAACGCACAAAAGAGGGGCTGGGAAGGTGGCTCAGTGGTAGAGCTCTTGCCTTGCAAGCTAGAGGCCCTGGGTTCGATTCCTCAGCACCACATAAGCAAAAAGAAAAAAGCCAGAAGTGGCACTGTGGCTCAAGTGGTAGAGCGCTAGCCTTGAGCTGAAGAGCTGAGGGACAGCGCCCAGGCCCAGAGTTCAGGCCCCACGACCGGACCCCCCCCCAAAAAAACCCCACAACAGTTAATAATCACTGCTGTAAAGTAGGATATATTCTTTTGGAACCTGGACTATATTTTTTACAGATTAGAGAAGTGGTTTAAATAACTTTATAATCACCTACAAATGTAAATTCTAATGATATAGGAAAACCTCAGACCTCAAATTTTTCTAAGCCTATGTGAGATACCCACAAGCTACCTTATTAGCTATTTTATATTGATACAAAAATATTGTGAATTTTAAATAAGTTTTGTTATAATTTACAGTTTTTTAAAGGAATTTGGTTATTTAATTTATTATGCTTTTAATTAAGGCCTGGGAGGACCGTCTGATTCGAATACAAGAAACGATTGATGAATGGTTAAAAGTTCAAGCTCAGTGGCTGTACTTGGAGCCCATCTTTTGTTCTGAAGATATCATGCAGCAGATGCCAGAAGAAGGACGTCAATTTCAGACAGTGGACAGACATTGGAGGGATATAATGAAATTTTGTGCAAAAGATCCAAAGGTGAAATGTTTGGTTTTTCTCTTCGGAGTATGTGAATTTTTATTTTTGGATAGTAAAGAAAACATTTGAGCCAGGTACTGGTTTCTCATACCTGTAATTCTAGCTACTCAGGGAGGCTAAGATCTGAGCATTGCAGTTCAAAGCCAATCCAGGCAGTAAAGTCTGTGACGTTCTTATCTCCAACAAACTACTCTGAAAAAGCCGGAAGCTCAAGTGGTAGAGCACTATCTTAGAGCACAAAAAAGCTCAGGGGCAGTGTGTAGGCCCTGAGTTCAAGCTCCAGGACTGGAAAAAAAAAACATTCACCTCCACCCCCAACCTGATAGCAAAAATAAAATCTATGTACTATGTACTGATTGGAAAGCTCATAAAAACACAAGAATGTTTAAAAACGTTAAAGTAATTTATTTTTAATTAATACAGTACAATTCTAATATTTATTTATGTAATGGAGCTACTTCAAGGGTACATTTAATTCACTTCTGCCATGTTCTCCTCGCCTCAGAAATTAAATAGATAATAAAACAAAGATGAGGAAATAATGGATAAGAACAAGTGATTCACAATGGAGGGGCTAACAATGTTCAAGAGGAAGTGTACTCATTACCTCACTCATGTAACTGTAACCCTCTGTATAGTATCTTTACAATAAAAAAAAAAAGAACAAGTGATTCTCTATATGCTCGGGAGAGATGAACTAAAAAATATCCTCAGTCTTAATCGCTGTGCCTCTCTCCTCATGAGCACAGCACCTATTGCATGCGATTCTAATGTTGACAGGCCATGTGCTTTATCATACATGCACACATAGACCATAGCTATACATCTACTTTTTTATTGTTATTTTTAGGAGTTGTACAAAGGGGTTGTAATATCAAAAGTCAAGTTATGTATACAATGCTTCATATATACTTTTTAAAATCTAGCATTCATCAAGATGCATTGTACGTACAAACTGATTCACTGAATGGTAGCTTCTTTGTACAACTATTTAAAGATAATAAAAATATAATTAAAAAATCTAGAATTCAACTTGAAACACAAGAATTTATTCTACTGGTGAGTAAAAACCTAGATTACTAAGTGTTGGATTTATTGAGAGTCAATAATATTCTGAAATTTAATAGTTTCAAGGTCTTTGTCTTACCTGTTGAATTTAGAAACTTAATCATACTTGGTTTCATATAGATCAGAGATCAGCACTTTTTCTGTGAAGGGCATGATCATAAATATTAGACTTTGTGGAAACATGATCATTTTTTCCCATATATATGTATATATAAATAAATTTTTTTTAGCTGGGCACCAGTAGCTCATGCCTGTAATCCTAGCTACTCAGGAGGCTGAGATCTGAGGATCGAGGTTCAAAGCCAGCCTGGACAGGAAAGTCCGTGAAACTCTTATCTACAATTAACCACCAGAAAACTGGAAGTGGTGCTGTGGCTCAAGTGGTAGAGTGCTCGCTTTGAGCTAAAGAGCTGAAGGACAGTGCCCAGGCCTGACGTTCAAGCCCCATGACTGACCAAAAAACCCCCACAAAAAAACATTGTAAAGGTGAGGGGTTACAGTTACATAAATTAGGTAATGTGTACATTTTCTAAGTGCTTAATTCTTTTTTCATTGTAGTGAAGAAAGTAGTGAGAGACAATATGTAAATAATGGGTGTGTCTATGGTATAATAAAAGGGCTTTATAGACACTGGAAGTTTTATATGTCATGAAGATATTGTTTTGGGTTTTTAAACGTGTGCGTGTGTGTGTGTGTGTGTGTGTGTGTGTGTGTCCAGTACAGTACTAAGGCTTGAATTGAGAGTTGGAGTGCTGTTCCTTACCTTATTTTTTTCTTTCTCAAGGCTAGAGCTCTACCAGTTGAGCCACAGTTTCACTCCTGGCTTTTTGAGCGGTTATTTGGAGTTGAATCTCCTAGACACTCCTGCTCAGGCTGGTTTGAACTATAATTCTCAGTCTTCTGAGTAGCTAGATTACAGGCATGAACCACTGGTGCCAAACTAACCTTGTAAAAGTAAAAATATTCTTAATTCATGGGCCACATGAAAACTGGCAGCAGGCTAGATTTGGCCAGTAGAATGTAGTTTGCTAATTTTTGCTGTAGGTTGTTAGGTTTATGGTTCACTATGTGTTAAATCTCACACCAACCTAACAGCTATTCCCATATCATTCAAAAGAATAGAAGATAAATTAAAATGTATTTGATCATTATAACTCCTAGTGTCCTTGGTTAAAAATATGATTTATTTAATCTTAGTAGTTTTCTCATTACAAGATACTTCTTTGACAAATTTCAAAACATTTTGAAATGTAAGATTTTTACATGTAATATAGAATTTTTATAACATAAATCTAATATGTAAGTCTCTTAAAATAAACATTTCTCTTTTAGGTTCTTGCTGCTACTTCTTTAACAGGTCTATTAGAAAAACTACAAAATTGCAATGAACTTTTGGAGAAAATTATGAAAGGACTTAATGCATATCTTGAAAAGAAACGTCTTTTCTTCCCTCGGTATGATGGATGATCAATTAATTGGGCCACACTTTAAAGCATTTTCTAATGTATGGTCAGTTATCACTAAAGATTTTGTATTTGCATGTTTTTCTCTAGTTTTTTCTTCTTATCTAATGATGAAATGTTAGAGATTTTGTCAGAGACCAAAGATCCACTTAGAGTTCAGCCACACTTGAAAAAATGCTTCGAGGGCATTGCTAAATTGGAGTTCCTTCCCAATTTGGACATCAAGGCCATGTATAGCTCTGAAGGTGAACGAGTGGTACTTATTGAACTTATTTCCACATCTGCAGCACGAGGTGCTGTAGAAAAGTGGCTCATTCAAGTGGAAGACCTAATGCTCCGAAGTATTCATGATGTGATTGCTGCATCCAGGCTGGTATGTCTCCTATGTTTTGATATACATCCTATATTCTGCAAATGTTTTGTTTTAAGAAATTTTCAAGGAGTTTCAGTAAATTTCAACTTAAAGTTCATGTTATTTTAACTACTTATTTTTTATTTGTTACTAACATCATCATCATAATCATCATCATCATCATCATCATCATCATCATCATCATCACAGTACCATTGTTTTGAATTCAAGGCCTTGTGTTTGCTATGCAGATATTCTATCATTTGAAATCTTTTTTGTTTTAGTTATTTTTTCAGGTAGGATCTTGTGGCTTTGTCTGGGGAAGGCCTTTGAATGCCATGTGCTTTCTTTGTAGCTGGAATTACAATTACCATGCAAGCATGGTAATTGGTTAAGACAAGAGTGTTGATGACTTTTTGCCCTTCCTGGCCTCCATGTATCTCTGCCTCTCAAAGAGCTAGGATTACTGTGTACAGCTATAACCAGCATTAAATAATAATACTAGTAAAAGGCAACTGCTTGGTTAAATGGCAACTCCTTTGTACAACTATTTAAAGAAAAAAACATTATTAGTAAGAATATATATTGACTTATAAAGAGAAAGAAGATTTTAAGGAAGAATAATAAAAGGAATGTCGAAGGTCCAGTGATTGGCTCTTAGAGGAAGCAATACTGAAACTAAAACCTGAAGGGTAAATAGGAAATAGGCGATCTAAAGAATAAATGAAAGGCTGGGTAACGCTGTCTCACACATATAGTCCTCACTACTCAGGTGGCTGAGATCTGAGGATCCTGGTTTGAAGCCAGCCAGATCAGGAAACTCTGAGACTCTTTTTTTCTTTTTTCTTTTTCTATTTTTTTTTTTCCAGTCGTGGGGCCTGAACTCTGGGCCTGGGCGCTATCCCTCAGCTCTTCAGCTCAAGGCTAGCGCTCTACCACTTGAGCCACAGCGCCACTTCCGGCTTTTTTCTTTTTGCTTATGTGGTGCTGAGGAATCGAACCCAGGGCCTCATGCTTGCAAGGCAAGCGCTCTACCACTGAGCCACCTTCCCAGCCCTCTGTGAGACTCTTAACCCTAATAAGCCACTCAAAAAAAGCCAGAAGTGCCACTGTGGCTCAAGTGGAAAAGTGTTTGCCTTAAGCAAAAGAAGCTCAGGATCAGCAGGAACAGCACCCAGGCCCAGAGTTCAAGCTCCAGGACTGCCCCCCCCCAAAAAAAAAAGAAAAAAAAGGAAAAAGCATATAAATAATCGGGGTAAATACCCCAGGATAAAAAAAGAGCCAGGGATTTTTGAGAAACGGAAAGACAGCAATGTTTATAGAGTGAGTGAAGAGAAGAAATAAATTAGATGAAGCTGGAAAGGAAGACAAGAGATTTAACTTTCTTTTTTTTTATTGTGAAAATACTGTACAGAGGGGTTACAATTACATGGGCAAGATAATGAGTACATTTCTTATCAAGCATTGTAGCCTCC